>NW_024472281.1:0-25000 GCF_017654505.1 Polyodon spathula | reverse complement strand
TTTTGCTGTATGTAGGGTCTAGGGCAGTATTTTTAAAGTGATTTTTACAGCTGTCTTAACTCCTGTGTTTGAGGCAAAACCCCTTTTCATTTTAACACCACTGGAACCAAACCACCACCATCACTGGTAGAATATACTCCATTCAGGTTCTCCAGTGCTCAATGCGCTTCCGTTTTGTAACAAACATGATTTTATTTCAGACCTACATTCATCCGACCTGCACTGTAACTACGGAAACAAAGCTGATAAACTCATTTTAATCTGTTAAACCCACAGCAGGCTCTAAACAAAGTCCTTGTGTTTTGACATAGTGTGAGAGACATTACTACTGTAGCTGCTGATTCTATACAATCGCAGACAAAGAGAGAAACCACAAAGTCATTTCTATCGCTTCTAATTATTCTATCGATATAAATTACATTCAGCTTTTCTAAAATTGTTCCATCACATGCATAAAATGAAATAACAAGCAAAAACTAATTTCATACTTTGACAAAAGTATTTGGGTAACTGACATCTTCATATGAAACCCCTTTGTTGCTAATTTATTGTCAATTATCATGATTGAAAACCTGAGGATCCTAGAATAAATACATAATCAAGTGCCGAAGAATAAATCGGAAATTTGTGATTTCAAAACGGCAACACGAATGGTTAAAACTACAGAGTACAGCAGTGAGCTCAGAACCAAAAGAAGAAACGATCAGAAAAATGACAGGAACAGGATCTACTGCAGCTAGCTCCAGCCGTGGGAGACCAAGAAATATTAATGCAAAATCTGGAAGAATCGTTCGAGCAGCCCGGCAAAATCCTTGGATTTAGCAAAAAGATTGGACACAAGAACTGAGGGAAGATGGGGACAATTTCACGAGAGAATGATGATACCTTAAGATGAATGCATCTTGGTTTTCGCTTGTAGACAGATCTTTGTTAAACAACACACAAGAGAGTGATGAAGTTTTCCATTGAACAGTAGAAGCCTGGTCAGATGAATCCAAAGTATAATTTTTCACCAAGAATGTTTGGAGGAAGAGAAGGAAGGTTCCTCATGCCCAGTGTTCAACATGGTGCAGGTTGTGCGATGGGATGAGCTTGTGTTTCTTCCTCAGGTGCTGGCAACCTTTTGTATTGTAGAAGGATCAATGAATGTTGCAAAACATCAAGACACTCTCCACTCTCATTTGCTAGCAGGGTCATTTGACGGAGGTTTGTATTCCAGCAGGATAATGACCCGAAGCATTCTGCAAAATCTACAAAGGAATTTCTGAAAATTCATCTCTGGCCCCAGCCTTGAATCCCATCGAGATGCTGTGGATTGACTTGAAAGCTGCTGTTGCAAAAATGAAACCAAAGTCGATAGCAGGACTCAAAGCTGTACGTGTTTTTGAACAGGTGAAAATCTCTCTCCGGAAGGATGCCAGGAACTGGTTTCAAAACAGAAAAAAAGACTGCAAGCTGTGAAGGAATTAGTTTTCATGTTTTTCGTTTCATGCATGTTATGTAATTCGTTTTACTATAAAGCTAAATCTCTCTACTTTTTTTTTTTAAATTATGTCTTTCAATAGAACATTTTAGAAATTCTAGAAAAACTTGCATCTGATTTTCTAGTTTCCAATGTGGATATGAGTTTATAAAAGGTGCACTGGAAAACAATGCAGGCTTGAAACGCATTTAGTTCCTGGGGAGGAATAAAATCTGGGCTGTTTTGCAGGGAATGGATCTGCAGATTTGCCTCGTTTTCTAGTCATGGAAGTTTTGTTCAGTACAGCTGCAAACAGCGCCTTTTGAATCTTTCATTTTTATTTCTGAATTGGTAAAAACCTGCTCCAATCTAAACCCATTAAGTGCCATTGTCCTCATTTTTAAAGTTTTTTTTGTATTCTTATTTTAGCATCAACCTGTTTTCATTTTCTCCAAGTATTCTGATAATTTGCTCCAATTGTGTTAACTGCAAAAGACGTCTACTTGTAACTGAATTCTTAAAAATCCAGCCCCTCCGATGAATGACGCCTCGATTTCTATATAAAAAAAAAAAAAACTGAAGCCTAAAAATGATACATTTCGTTTTAGTTTTTTTTTTTCCTACCCGCAGTGATGAGAGAGAGAGAGAGAGAGACGCTCCATTTTCGATGTGTTGAGCTTCATCGCTGGCGTGTAATTTCACTGCTCTGAATACGGGCACGTCTCCAACTGACTGTCCTCAAAATAGGACGCAGTAGCTTGTAGCCAAAACGAAGGAAAGAATTTAATATATATATATATTTATTTTTCATAAGTGTATTTTGGTGGTTTTTAATTGGTCAAGAACAATACTCCAAACGGCCCTCCTTAGAAATTCCCACAGTCTGCACTAAAACAACCGGCTTCCAAGAGTTACAGGAGGCTCGTCTCTCCTCTCTCTCTGTGTGTCTCTGTCTCTGTCTCTCTCTCTCTCCTCTGTGTGTCTCTGTTCTGCGTGTCTCTTTTCTGGCTCTCTCCTCTCTGTTCTGTGTGTCTCTGTTCTCTGGCTCTCTCCTCTCTGTTCTGTGTGTCTCTGTCTCTCTGTCTCCTCCCTCTCTCTCCTCTGTGTGTCTCTGTTCTGCGTGTCTCTTTTCTGGCTCTCTCCTCTCTGTGTGTCTCTGTTCTCTGGCTCTCTCTCCTCTCTGTGTGTCTCTGTTCTCTGGCTCTCTCTCCTCTCTGTTTTCTTTGCTAAGCTCATGCATCACATTCAAAAACATCCTGTGTTTCTTCTGGTCCCCCCCCCCCCCCCCCCCCTCCCCCCCCCCCCCCCCCCTTTTTAGAGCAGAGCTGAGTGACTCAATCTGTACGTCAACAGTGTGGTGGTCTGGATTATTTCTTGTGTGTGTGTGTGGCTGACCCAATAAGAAATGCATTGTCTGATGGGATTGTTTAAATGTATCTTTTCATAAGCCATTATTAATACAAACACTAAACCCTTGCAAATATATTTCCCTGCAGCTGTGGAGCGACTCCCCTGCCCATGAGGATCTTTATCGGGGTGAATTTGTACCCCAGTGCTCGGCACACTTTCTCATTTTCACATTGCACTGCAATGTTGGATATGCTTTTGCTGTGCTTTTGACTGATTCCTCTTGCTACAATAGTTCTGTATCTTTCTAAGAGCTGCAGTTTGAAAACTTTAATTCTCCACTGCTTTCCAATCCTTCATCTTCATCAAGACTGTCTTGCTGCACTCTGCTTGTCCACGGTCCCCTGGTTTAAGTATTGTACTGCCCAATGCTTACTAATGCTTCCCAGTACTAGGGGGGGAAAAACTCAACACGTTCCATTGAGACAGACTCTGTACCTTTCATATCCGGTGTGCGGTCCTCTCCCTGCCTGCAACGTCCCTGGTTCAGATCCGGTGTGCGGTCCTCTCCCTCCCTGCAACGTCCCTGGTTCAGATGCGGTGTGCGGTCCTCTCCCTGCCTGCAACGTCCCTGGTTCAGATCCGGTGTGCGGTCCTCCCTCCCTGCCTGCAGTGTCGCTGGTTCAGCAGGGTTTTCAAACCCCACACTCAGCCTCTTGCCTCTCGGGTGTGGAGTGGGAGAGGTGGAGTGTCATTGCCAGGGTGCTCCGCGATCCATACCCCCAAAACCCTGTACCTCCCTGGAGCACAGACTGACTGACCCCTGGGGGGGGGGCCAGTCCCAAACAGGAATGAGGAGTGAGTGCAGGACAGTGTACAAGGCTGTAGGATAGCTCTCCCTCGTCCTCTTTACTCCTCACCCTTTCTTCTCCTCTCTCTCTCTCTCTCTCTCTCTCTCTCTCTCTCTCTCTCTCTCTCTCTCTCCTGCTTCCTTTCTCCTCTTCAGTCCATGTCTTGTGCTCTTTGTAGCTGTGCACTCCACTGTCGTCTTCTCCCTCTGTCGCCTCTCTCTATGCAGTTGGCTGTGAGCTAAGACTGAGCAATTTTCAAATTCCCCCAGTCATGCTGCAAACAATCTTGAAATTCTCCTCCCCCCTCCCCTCCTCCTGTCTCCACAGTGAATGATCTGTTTTTGAACTCTATCTGCTTGACCCACCCAGAACTAACAGTGAGAATTATACTGGATTCACACTGCTTTTAAAACAAATAGTTTATTGAAGGCTGAGTCAGGACCAGGAAAACCAAGAAATATTTAGCTCTGGAAGTTTTCACCTTTTAAGGAAACATCCACAGGTGCGTGTATTTGCAGAAAAGAACGTGTCTCTTGCCCCAGTCTCATTTTCACCACATGCATCGAATCATCTTGTGCAAATGACCCTACAACTAGCAGAATTGTACAAGCAGCCCCGCGTCAGACTTCACTGCACACCCCCCCTGTGGCAGCTCCATTTCAAAGAGAAACTCTTTCATTTCTGGTCATCCCCAGCTTGTCTGTTTTTGACTTGATCCGATCCTCCACGATGTTCTTTAATAACGTGCAGGTTGAAGCTTGCTGGAGCAGCTCCAGGGTCTTCCACACTTGATCTTGCGTTATTGTGTTATTCCCTGGACGCACACATTTTATTTTTCACAGCAGGACGTTGGAGTTTAGATTTTGTCTCCCGAGGGTTAAATTTGCAAACAAACCCTTTCTCCTCCACATCCTGCTTTGTGTTTGCATTTGGGCAAAACTGCAGTAAAAATAGAGGAACCCATGAGACGATCGCAATTTTGAATAAACCTCAAACCACTCTGCTGTAATTTTTTTAGACTGGCACAGAAACGCCTCGCGCTCGTAAAGACAGGAGAGCACAATGACTCGAGTTGGTTCGCAGCCGTACGCAGTCCCAAACCGGATCGCGTGGTGCTGGACTGACTGGAGTTCACAGACCCGGGTTAGTGTTGGGCAGTGTGAGATTAGCGATAATCTGAGAGAGTGTGTGAGAAACTAACCATTTCTCTCGCAGTCTAAACTCTGCAGGCACCGCTGGCTGCTGTTTTGGCTCTGTCCAGCCCAGTGTATATCAATTCAGCACAACTCTCTTTGCTGGAGAGCCAGGACTGGATGACAGACAGGGGGGGTCTGGTCAGGATTGAAGGTAATCCCCCCCTCTTGTTTTTTTCTCTTTCCATAGATTCTGGATCTTAAACTGTGCCCCCAGTGTCCTTGCTGGAGCTGTAATAATTCACATGCATACCAACAGCTCCACCTGCTGGTCAGACTGAAGAACGCCGTTCCCACACAGACACAATTGCAGGGTGAGTTTATACTTTTTAAATCTATTCCATCCCCAAACAGTGCTTTCCTCCCCCCGCCCCCCCGCAGCATCGGACTGCAGTGACGGAGGAAACTGAAATTCATCAGACCCACTCTGCGCTCAGTGAGTATAGCATCCCCACTTATTTTTTTTTTTATTTTTTTTTATTTATTTTTTTAGCTGGGGAGGGGGGGGTATAGTTAGAATTTTTAGCTAGGGGGTGGAGTTTAGTTAGAATTATCTAGGGGAGGAGCGTATTTAAAGTAGGAGGAGTTTGGCTAGGAACCAACCAATGGCAGGTTAGGGGGTGTGGTCTGGCTAGAATGAGGCGGGGTTTGGCTAGGAACCAGCCAATGGCAGGTTAGGGGGTGTGGTCTGGCTAGAATGGGGGCGGGGTTGGGTTAGGAACCAGCCAATGGCAGGTTAGGGGGTGTGGTCTGGCTAGAATGGGGCGGGGTTGGGTTAGGAACCAGCCAATGGCAGGTTAGGGGGTGTGGTCTGGCTAGAATGGGGCGGGGTTGGGTTAGGAACCAGCCAATGGCAGGTTAGGGGGTGTGGTCTGGCTAGAATGGGGCGGGGTTGGGTTAGGAACCAGCCAATGGCAGGTTAGGGGGTGTGGTCTGGCTAGAATGGGGCGGGGTTGGGTTAGGAACCAGCCAATGGCAGGTTAGGGGGTGTGTGGTCTGGCTAGAATGGGGCGGGGTTGGGTTAGGAACCAGCCAATGGCAGGTTAGGGGGTGTGGTCTGGCTAGAATGGGGCGGGGTTGGGTTAGGAACCAGCCAATGGCAGGTTAGGGTGTGTGGTCTGGCTAGAATGGGGCGGGGTTGGGTTAGGAACCAGCCAATGGCAGGTTAGGGGGTGTGGTCTGGCTAGAATGGGGGCGGGGTTGGGTTAGGAACCAGCCAATGGCAGGCTAGGGGGTGTGGTCTGGCTAGAATGGGGGCGGGGTTGGGTTAGGAACCAGCCAATGGCAGGTTAGGGGGTGTGGTCTGGCTAGAATGGGGCGGGGTTGGGTTAGGAACCAGCCAATGGCAGGTTAGGGGGTGTGGTCTGGCTAGAATGGGGCGGGGTTGGGTTAGGAACCAGCCAATGGCAGGCTAGGGGGTGTGGTCTGGCTAGAATGGGGGCGGGGTTGGGTTAGGAACCAGCCAATGTCAGGTTAGGGGGTGTGGTCTGGCTAGAATGGGGCGGGGTTTGGCTAGGAACCAGCCAATGGCAGGTTAGAAGGGGTGGAGTATAGTCAGAACTCTAGTTGTTGGCTAGGGGTGTGTCTTGCTTAGAATAGGGTGGGGTTTAGTAAGAACTAACAAATGACCTGGAAGGGGTGTGGCTTAGCTGGAACAAGCCAATGGCTAGTAAAGGGGTGTGGTAAAGCTAGAACTGGTGATTGACAGGTCAGGGTGTGGCTATACTAAGGAAAGCGGGAATGGCAGATTTAGGGGGTGGGGTTCAACTCACATGGAGGTTGGGTTTAATATGAACCAGGCAATGGCTGGTCAGGGGCGTGGCTGTTAGAATTGGAGACGGCCTGGTTGGGGGTGGGATTTAGCTAGAACTAGCAAATGGCTGGCTAGGAGTGGGGTTCAGTTTTAAGAGGTTGGTCTCCTGGTTGGTGTAGAAATGGACTGTGTGGAGCTGGCTGGTGCGGTAGTTGGATGGGGGGGGGTGTGTGGAGCTGGCTGGTGCGGTAGTTGGATGGGGGAGTGTGTGTGGAGCTGGCTGGTGCGGTAGTTGGATGGGGGGGGGTGTGTGGAGCTGGCTGGTGCGGTAGTTGGATGGGGGAGGGTGTGTGGAGCTGGCTGGTGCGGTAGTTGGATGGGGGAGGGTGTGTGGAGCTGGCTGGTGCGGTAGTTGGATGGGGGAGGGTGTGTGGAGCTGGCTGGTGCGGTAGTTGGATGGGGGAGGGTGTGTGGAGCTGGCTGGTGCGGTAGTTGGATGGGGGGGGTGTGTGGAGCTGGCTGGTGCGGTAGTTGGATGGGGGGGGGTGTGTGGAGCTGGCTGGTGCGGTAGTTGGATGGGGGGGGGTGTGTGGAGCTGGCTGGTGCGGTAGTTGGATGGGGGAGGGTGTGTGGAGCTGGCTGGTGCGGTAGTTGGATGGGGGAGGGTGTGTGGAGCTGGCTGGTGCGGTAGTTGGATGGGGGAGGGTGTGTGGAGCTGGCTGGTGCGGTAGTTGGATGGGGGAGGGTGTGTGGAGCTGGCTGGTGCGGTAGTTGGATGGGGGGGGGTGTGTGGAGCTGGCTGGTGCGGTAGTTGGATGGGGGGGGGTGTGTGGAGCTGGCTGGTGCGGTAGTTGGATGGGGGAGGGTGTGTGGAGCTGGCTGGTGCGGTAGTTGGATGGGGGGGGGTGTGTGGAGCTGGCTGGTGCGGTAGTTGGATGGGGGGGGGTGTGTGGAGCTGGCTGGTGCGGTAGTTGGATGGGGGAGGGTGTGTGGAGCTGGCTGGTGCGGTAGTTGGATGGGGGTGTGTGTGTGGAGCTGGCTGGTGCGGTAGTTGGATGGGGGAGGGTGTGTGGAGCTGGCTGGTGCGGTAGTTGGATGGGGGAGGGTGTGTGGAGCTGGCTGGTGCGGTAGTTGGATGGGGGAGGGTGTGTGTGGAGCTAGCTGGTGCAATAGTGGTTTGGTGCCAGTAAGAGACTCACTGTGCTGAGGTTGTGGAAGAGTCCCATGCTGGGCTGGGTCTCCATTGGGAACTGAAGGAGGGGCTTCAAGTCCAGGTGCGGCTGCATCATTGTGGGGGTCCGCAGGAAGGTTGGCATGGCCCCCGAGCGACTGATACTGCCTGTGGGGAGGGAGACAGAGAGAGGGGTGAGTGCAATGCTTTATACACAGCTTCAAATATAGGAGAACTCAGTTTCAGTAACACTGATGAAGGCGCTAGTATTAGAAACGCCTGTCTGCTGGACTCTGTTTCTTCTAGTTTCAGTAACACTGATGAAGGCGCTAGCATTAGAAACGCCTGTCTGAAACCTGTCTGCTGGACTCGGTTTCTTCTAGTTTCAGTAACACTGATGAAGGCGCTAGCATTAGAAACGCCTGTCTGCTTGACTCGGTTTCTTCTAGTTTCAGTAACACTGATGAAGGCACTAGCATTAGAAACGCCTGTCTGCTTGACTAGCTAGAGCCCAAACGCCTGTCTGTTTAGTTTCAGTAACACTGATGAAGGCGCTAGCATTAGAAACGCCTGTCTGCTTGACTCTGTTTCTTCTAGTTTCAGTAACACTGGTGTCTGGCAGAGATTGGGATAATCCTGAAACGAGGGACTGAACTGTCTCGACAGCACCGGCTTCCTGTCCTCATAATCCCAGCTGAATCTCTGTCTATCGGATAACTCTACTCCAATAACCAGGAGGATCATTAAATACATAACCCGTGCATGCTGTCAATTCAATTGCTCAAACAGCAGGCCTGCGAGAGAACTGCAGTACTACATTACACCACAGGGCAGCGCTGTCTGTTTAAAAAAAAAAAATCATTGAAGATGGGAGAGACTTCAAGCCCGAAAAAATGTTTCCTTGCATTTCAAAGTTTTATTCCCGTGTTACCCCGAGTCTGTTGTGTGCGTGTGTAAAGCACTTGGGGGTTGAACGGTTTGAATCGCTGCTCATCACTTCATGCATGCAGTGACAGAGATCCGCTCCGGCTTCTTTCAGAGACGCACGACTGCAAGCACCGGAACTGCAGCCCAAAGCAGAAAACTGACCAGCGGTGAAACGCATCGCGCTGAGACCGAGAGAGCAGGGAACCAAGGTCAGTAACTCTAACACCCCCCACCTCCACGGGTCCCCCCCTCGTCGCACCGCGGGGGGGCCAGAGCCCCCCCCGCACCCGTCTCGGGGGGGGTGCGGCGGGGCAGAGCCATGTCGCACGCGCCTCGCGCCAGCTGTCCCCCCCGCCCCGCAGAGCCATGCGCCCGCCCCCCCCCGCCCCGTCTCGGTACAGCGTGCGCACGCCGGCACTCTCCTGCAAGGGCTTGTTTTCAATCTCAGGAGCTCAAAGTGGTTTTATAACAGCTTGTGTACAGCACTCCTTTTCCCATGCATTTTAAAAAAAAAAAAAATTGTTTTTTTTTTTAGGATACTGCGTTTTCCTTTCATATTTCGGGGTGTGTGTTGTGCATATACTTTTTTTGTTGCCCATATTGCAGCCTTGCAAAGTGATTGATTCACACACACTGTCCAACTACCTCGCTGCCCCCTTGACAACTGCTGTACCCCCCCTCATCTCCTGGAGGTTAGAGATGTCCTTGGCACTTAAAAATCCTCTCTCGCAATCAAGGTGACAAGGGAGGGAGGGGGAGGGTATTTGCAGCCATGTGATTTCCATACTGCTGCAATGTGGTTTTACTGCAATGAGAGGTTTCACTGAGTCAGCAAAAATACCCCCCCCCCCCCAGCGCTGTCACCAAACACAGAGCAGCATGCCCTCGGCCGTGTCCCTAATGCAGAGCGTCCAAGCTTCACTCTCCCTCCCTCTCCCTGACTGACGCAGGTGACAGCCACGCTGCTCTGCACTCACAGGGTCTGCTGATTCAGTTCCTGCTGCTGCAGTCCCACGTCAAAAGCATTTCCCATGCTGTGAAGATCTGTTCCCCGTCGCCTTGTGCAAGGGGGTACAATGGCACCCTCATCGTATGAGACGATCCTGCATTTCCATCGCTCCCCTACACATTTCAGATATCGTTTCTGTTCTGTCTGATTTGACAGTCGCTTATAAATTCTGTTATACTACTGTAGTGTGTTCTTTTATTTATTTTTTTTCTTGCATTTCATGCAGCGTTTGCTCTGAGTAGCTGGCTGATCTGTTAACTCTCAAGCTGGGTTTTCTCAGCTCTGCTGGGCAGCCCATTCCTCAGCGTCATCGCCACCGCGCATTAGCTCCGTCTGAAAATGCAGCAAACGTAGACTGACTCGCTGCGTGGGACCCTGAGCAAGTCACTTCACCTCCTTGTGCTCCGTCCTTCGGACGAGGCGCGAAACAAGCGAGGTCCTATTGGAAGCGACTCTGCAGCAGCAGCTGTGATGCATTGCTCCCACTCTCGTCTCTGCCAGTCGCTAAATGACTCATTAATAATCCTGCACTTAAAGATGACAGACAACTGTGCTGAATCTTCTGAGGTGCTGACAATGTCCCTAGTGTAAATGCCACAGTGTGTGACACCATTTAAAATGTCTGTCTCTGAAATCTCGGTGCAGTTTTGTTTGACTCTTGGCACCCACTTGAAGCTGGCGGGGGGGTGGTGGGGGGTAGGAGGGTCAGCCAAAGGTCAAGCTGCCTGTCAAGACACACCAGTTTGAGAAACTCTCTTCACCCTGACCTGCGCAGGTTAACAATATAACATGAAATGTAAATGGTTTTGCCCGAGTGCATATAGCAGTACGAGAGGAGGGGGAGGGGGTTTGAGTAGTAAAAATAAACGCCAAGAAGCTGAAATATCTTCACACCACCCTGTCCCAATTCTATAAAGATTCCCAGCGTTCCGCGAGCTTAGTCCATTTGCAATGCAATTCCCTCCCAGCCTCTCGTGTCCATCACTCGGGAACGACGGTGACAAATTTATTACAGCTGCCCCCCGCCCTCGAGGGACCTGCTCAAAACTCTGCACTCTATCCGAAAACGAAAAACCGACTGCATTGGCTTTATTGCCGCGATCCCTAATGAGCCGTGCAAGGCTCTCTGTACAGTACACAGGGCTGGAAACGGGACGACCCTCTCAAAGCAGTTTCACCCGCGTGCGTCACTGCTGTAAGTTCTGTACAGGGTTTATATTGGTGTTTTATACAGTGTGGTCACGCCAGCATTGCCCTGTGGACAGCACAGCGAGGCTCTGCCCAGCGCACAGCAGGCAACGCCAGTGTGAGACACTGGATCACTGTTTATTTTGACACTGGGTCCCTATCTAGGTTTACTGTGTTCTATAGAGTCTTTATGCAAGCACAGATCTGGGCTACACTGACTGACAGAGCTATAATTACTCACTCAAGTTGTGTACACGCACACTGAGACCCCCCCCCCCCCCCCCCCCCCCCCCCCCCCCCCCCCCCCCCCCCCCCCCCCCCCCCCCTCGCACACAACTGGTCTAACTGCCAACTTCACAAATGTGTGCTTGACTCTCTCTCCTAGTTTCAATAACACTGATGAAGCAAAATGATGGATTACCTCCCTCACTCCTCAACCCTCAGACAGCTGCTTGAAAAAGCGATGTACTTCTTATAAAAGTCCTTTTAAGCATTTAACTGCCAGCGCTGCAAGAAGGGATTTTTTTTTTCCAAAAATAGCTTTTTGACACTTTCTCTTTCTCTCTCTCTCTCTCTAAGCTGAGCCTGTTGTGTTTTTCAGCCTGTTTCTACTGGAACGCTGACTGATTTCAAATATGTGTTTTTTTTTCTTTTCATTCTTTCGATTCTATTCCCTGAAAGCCATTGAGCTTGTGCTATCAGAAAAACCAGGGAGATGCAATCTGTTTCTCCTTAATGTGCACACAATCTGCAGAAATGAAACACCAATTTTTTTTTTTTTTCTTTTCAACTGTATGCTGTGTTTAACACTGCTGCAAGGACAAATCTTTGTTCTGTGTTTTGCAAATCTACTGAGTTTAATAACATTTTAAAAAGGTTTAATAGAACTTGCGCTCCCCTGACTGCGTGACTCCCCCCTGCACCCCACGCGGCCGTGCCTTTACCAGGGGAGACCCTTCATCCATCCATCTCTCTCTCTGCTGCGTTTCCATGTTTTGTTTGTTTTATGGTTTTGCGTCTGTCAGGAAAGTGTTTAATCTCTTTCTCGCTCTGTTTTATTAATGCAAATGTTTGGGGGGGAGAAACCCGCCTGGATCAATAAAAGCTTAACAGCTTATTGGATTTCACATGGATCAGTGTGAAGTATAGAACACACACAGCGTGCTGCTCAAGATGAAGTCGCTCCAGTCGCCAGATCGTCTCCCCCCTCTTGGGTCCCTGTGGTTTTTTATTCTAAACAGCACTGCAGCCCAGTCAAGCTCTTTCCCTTTCTGCAATGCCTGTCTTCATCAGCAGGGGGCTACTCCTCTTCCTGAAAGGCACGGAGATTCCAACCACACGATGATCTCACAATTCAGCAAACACAGCGGGACAGGAGGGAAGGGAAGCTGAGCAAAAGTGAGTTTCAAACTGACAGTAAGAAGCACTTCTATACAGAGAGTTATACATGCAGCAGTAGGAGGTTATATTACAGTGCTGAATTCCCCCCCTTCTCTCATTCAGAGAACAGCCTGGTCACACTTGCCTGGGTTTCTGGTGAATAACATAAAACAAGCCGTCAAACTTTACCAATCACACAGAATCCACTGTACAGACCCAGAGCATCAGAACAAGCTGTAGAATAGCAGAGTCACATTCAACGCTTCATCAGTGTTACTGAAACTAGAAGAAACCGAGTCCAGCAGACAGGCGTTTCTAATGCTAGTGCCTTCATCAGTGTTACTGAAACTAGAAGAAACCAAGTCAAGCAGACAGGCGTTTCTAATGCTAGTGCCTTCATCAGTGTTACTGAAACTGGAAGAGACCGAGTCCAGCAGACAGGCGTTTCTAATGCTAGTGTCTTTGTCCGTGTTGGAGGGGACAGTTGAAACACGTGCTGTGTTTCGCTCATGTGGGGCAGCCCCAGGTGCGCTCTGCTCAGTTATCCCTGCCTGCCTGCCTGCCTGGAACTGGAACAGTCAGAGCTTGCGGCAAAAACAAGACAAGACAAAATAAATTGCGACACGCAGGAATGCCTTGTTGCCGTAGCAACGTGCAAAGGGCTAATTTCCAATCTACATTTCTGTGTGTCAGATCCTGTGTGTGTGTGGTGCATACAGAACTGTGTGTAACTGTCGGTATCTTCAAATGTGTGTGTGAAAGCGATGTGTATTTTGGCCCAGTTAAAAAAAAAAAGAATATATTAGAAAAAAATAAATGCCCGATTTCACACTAACTTGCAAAAACTTGCACGATCGCTTCAACCTGCAGAACGAGCTTCACATGTACAGGAGCTCCTGTATTAGCAGAGCCTGCCTGTGACTCAACTCTGCTGCTGCTCAGAACCTCTCTGGCGTGTAACTCGAGCAAGGCGTGCTGGGAACGATGGATTGTATTCTGCTCTTGCGGGGCTCGATTCACGTGCTGCTGGGGGAGGTTGTTTGCGCCCGAGGGATTGACGCGAGGCCAGCGGTGACATGGCTCAGGCAGGTGTGGTTGAGCCCTGCCCTGGTTATAATATACTGTTGTGAACTCAGAGGCAGAACTAAGAGTCCAGCAGATGGGCGTTTCTAATGCTAGTGCCTTTATCAGTGTTATTGAGTTGAAACTAGAAGTTCCAGCCTCTTAGTGTTGCAGTAAAGTTTACCTCCACTGTTAGGTTACATCACTATCAAAATCCCCAGCTGTCAAACCTCATTGATTTAGAGAACTAAAATCTGAAGATTGGTGTGCGTGGCAGCAGGACTGGCTGCAATACCAGCGAGTACCACAGGGGGGCAAGAGTGGACAAGGAGGATGTTTATTTAACTTTCAGTCCTGGAGGGACCTCAATGTTCCACCTTGGCGCAGTTCAGTGTTCTTTTTAAAAGTAGAGGGGAGTTTTAAAGAAACGTTTACCAAAGCGAATGGTTACATTTAAATAAAACTGTCTCAATTTTCACATTGTTCAGCTCAGCAAGAACTCCTCAGGCACAGTATTTGGGCTCTGCAATTCACTTCATAGCAGTGTGGGTCTTGTTCTGTTCAGAAAGCGTGAAGGCCCCTTTAAATTCTTTACAGGTAATAATAGCAGCCCTTATGTTAGATCGTGTAATTATAGCAGATTACACACAGAGCCAGGGCTGGGTGACACACACAGAGGTTTCCAGGTGCACAGGGACATCCACGTGAATGGGTGGGGTGACAGTGAGACAATACCAGGGCTGGGTTTACAAAAAAAACAAGCTGAGACTCAAAGACACTGTAACATAATAACAATTCAGAATAAAGTCTCTTCAGATGTGTCCTTCCTGCTCTGCTCTCCCCCCTCCCCCCAACACTGCCTTCCACACTGCACCCCAGCGCTTTCTTTATCTAACCACTGAGCTCCTCAAACCCACTGCCTTCCACACTGCACCCCAGCGCTTTCTTTATCTAACCACTGAGCTCCTCAAACCCACTGCCTTCCACTGCAGCCCAGCGCTTTCTTTATCTAACCACTCCTCAAACCCACTGCCTTCCACACTGCAGCCCAGCGCTTTCTTTATCTAACCACTGAGCTCCTCAAACCCACTGCCTTCCACACTGCAGCCCAGCGCTTTCTTTATCTAACCACTGAGCTCCTCAAACCCACTGCCTTCCACACTGCAGCCCAGCGCTTTCTCTAACCACTGAGCTCCTCAAACCCACTGCCTTCCACACTGCAGCCCAGCGCTTTCTTTATCTAACCACTGAGCTCCTCAAAACACACTGCAGCCCAGCGCTTTCTTTATCTAACCACTGAGCTCCTCAAACCCACTGCCTTCCACACTGCAGCCCAGCGCTTTCTTTATCTAACCACTGAGCTCCTCAAACCCACTGCCTTCCACACTGCAGCCCAGCGCTTTCTTTATCTAACCACTGAGCTCCTCAAACCCACTGCCTTCCACACTGCAGCCCAGCGCTTTCTTTATCTAACCACTGAGCTCCTCAAACCCACTGCCTTCCACACTGCAGCCCAGCGCTTTTCTAACCACTTATCTAACCACTGAGCTCCTCAAACCCACTGCCTTCCACACTGCAGCCCAGCGCTTTCTTTATCTAACCACTGAGCTCAAACCCACTCCAAAGCCCACTGCCTCCTCCACTGCCTTCCACACTGCAGCCCAGCGCTTTCTTTATCTAACCACTGAGCTCCTCAAACCCACTGCCTTCCACACTGCAGCCCAGCGCTTTCTTTATCTAACCACTGAGCTCCTCAAACCCACTGCCTTCCACACTGCAGCCCAGCGCTTTCTTTATCTAACCACTGAGCTCCTCAAACCCACTGCCTTCCACACTGCAGCCCAGCGCTTTCTTTATCTAACCACTGAGCTCCTCAAACCCACTGCCTTCCACACTGCTGTCTCTCTCTCTCTCTCTCTCTCTCTCTTGTGCACAGACGATCTCTGGAGAATACCAGCTGTCAGCACACAGGTGCGGTAGCCTCAGGGATATTTCACCTCTTTTCATTAGCCAGATAATGAAATGAACATTCCTGCATTGTGGAGGGTGTATGTGCGCATGAGTGGACTATCTGATGAACCCTCCCTCACCTCTGATATACAATAGCCCGCCTCCCTACAAAAACAAGGAAACGGGGGGGGTTTGTAATCCAATTTGAGTCAGAAACTGACCAAGGCACAAAGTTACAGAAAGAGGATGCTAAATTAATCAAGCATTTTCACAACAGCTCCCTGTAGTAAGACAAGACGCATTTCAAACTCTTTCTCTGACACACGACTTCAGAATTGTGGAGAGAGGTGTATTTATTATTTTTTGGTTTTGTTTCAGGTTGCCAGCTTGGCTCCTGGGCTGCTGCACCCCTGGTATGTCAAGAGGGGGCAGGCAGGGTTAATAATCTTCTGCTCGCTCAGCCAGCAAGACAAAAGGCTGATTGAAACAGACGTGGCATTATTATGCAGTGGAGGTTGAGTCTGTAGATTGCCGAGTGACAGCTGATACAATCTCAATAATTACAGAGGAGAGAGAGAGAGAGAGAGAGAGGGAGGGAGGGAGGGAGGACTCCTGCACAGCTACCCACTGTACAGGAACAAGAAATTAAAAACTACTGCTGCTGTTGGAGTAGCATTGCATCCATAACGACCCTTTTAAGGGAGATGCGTATCCTGCAGATAAAAACGTAGCTAACTTTATTTTTGCTCGAAACGGGGTTTAAAATGTACTGACTGGTTGGATCTGGTCATGCCACATGCTGTCCATTATCTTCAGATCAAAAAAAATGTATATTTTTATTGTTTTTCTGCTCTTCAAACTCCAAACACACTCTCCATCCACTTAATAAACCCAAGGCAAGTTAGATCGATCTCTCTCTCTCTCTCTCTCTCTCTCTCTCTCTCTCTCTCTCTCTCTCTCTCTCTCTCTGCAGTGAGGATTGATGGAAGCAGTGGAGGAGCGAGGGAGCGCTCTGCAGAAAGACTCTCATTCCAGCTTCGCGTGCGGGGAATCCCAAATCGGCACGCGGGCTCTCCAAGGCCACACAGCCTGCAACCTTCTCATTCCCCTCTCCCGAGGGGGGGGTCCAGACAGCCCTGGACCTGGAGAGACACTCAACTCCAGCTTTTGATTTTAAAGTGAGACAACTAGCGTCTCAGGGGAGGGTTCATTTGGTTCCATTTAGCTGTAGCTTTTTTTAAAAATGGTGGCGAATTGCAGAAATGTGAATTCCATGAAGAGAAACGGTCCCTGCTCACACCGCTCCAGCCATGCACAGATAATCATCTGGATCTTCTATTCTACACCACGACGCCGCAAACAAGTCCAGCCAAAGCCATCGCAGCACTACGGTATGTCATGTTCGATTCCCTGAAGTGTCACATTTAATTAGGTATAGGGGAGAGCTACAAAGCGGTGTGCAATTCAGTCTGCTAACGGAACATTATTCAGCAGGTTTCATTCGACTTCATGAAGCAAGATGAGTTCATTTTTCAATGCAACTGCTAGATTTGCCCAGATCACAATCAATAAAGCAAGTACACAAACAAAGAAGCAAATAGGGTGACTATGCAAAGCTTCTGGACCACAGCTGAACACGCAAACAATCACACATGTAAAGACTCGAACCTCAGTCTGATGCGTGATGCCTGTCCTCTTGGAACAGGGTTTCAAAGAATAGCAGCGAGTATTATACTGGAAACGCACACACACACACTCCACACCGTGGTTATAAATTAGACCCTAACGCTAAGGGCAGGTAGAGAGACGCTTCATTGCTGTGTTTGGGGTGGGCCAGTCAAAACACTCTGTGCACTAGAATTACCAAGACAGGGATTAATAAAACCAACACACACAAGAACACCTATCTACTAGAATGACGTGTGTGTGTGTGTGTGTGTGTGTGTGTGTCTGCACTCCTGGGAGGATGTTTGTGTGTGCGTCTGTGTGTTTTTATCTGTGGGTGTGTGTTCGACAGTATTTTTTTATAAAGCGCTAGCTCCCAGTTCCCTCCTGCTAGGTTACTGTGAGACTCTGTTCAACAGTGGACTAAAAGCAGATATCAATGTGTATTTAGAGTTCCCTCCAGCAGCTGTACGCCCGGCACTCGAGACCAACAGAGAAACACAAAGCACCGTGCACTGCTAGAGAGAGAGAGAGCGCGCAGGGCTGCAGCGTGGAAGAGCTCTCTCTCTCCTCTTATCTGTGTCTGGCAGAGTGAGATGTTTACTGAGCAAATAAGCAAGGGCTCTCTATTCTGCATTAAACAACCTTTCTCGAATATGATAAATCATAGTCCACTACAGTCAATACGAACAAATCTGGACAAAGATCAATTGCTGAACACAGAGAGAGAGAGAGAGAGAGAGAGAGAGAGAGCGAGCGAGTCAGGGTTACCATGAACGAGAACACCGCTCACCACTGACCTACAGCCACTGCGTTCACACGCGTCACCCAGACCGCTTCCTCCAATGCCCACCCCATTCCCACAGGCAGGGAATAAGACTCCCTGGTTGCATAGCAGTTTGATCCAGTCCTGGTTTAAACTAGGAGTTTCAAACATACCGGAGCGTGTTACTACCACCACCCCCCCGGGGAGGGGGTAGAAACTCCACCACTCCCAGAAACCTGACCCAGGTTCCCAGCTCTACGCTGTATTAAATACATGCCTGGGGGGTGATTGATTGAGGAGGCACACAAGCCTCCCCCAGCGCTGAGGCGACTCTCTGCAGTCGTTACACGGGAGGTTGCTTGAATGAAAGAGTAACTCTGTCCTTGAGCCGCGAGGGGATGCTGATCATTTCATAAACGTGAGGGTTAGAGCTGCTACTGTTTTAACTGTAACGGGGCACTCACAACAAGACTCCCGGGGCAGAGCGGTTTCACCCATTCCAGGTTCCTCCTACGAGTTTGATTAGCCGCAGTGTGTCTCGCGAACACACAGAAAGAGGAAACGAAGAAAAGGGAAGGACAGCTGGCTCCAGGACTTCTGAGGAGGGGGATCAGAGAGGCACTAATCCCTCCTGCTCCCAGGGAAGGAGACACACCTGCGCAGGTAATCCTGCCCAGGTAATCCACCCCCCCTGGGCTGGTTCTCAAATTTAACAATGAAACCACACACACCCCCCCCAACCACTCCATCTCCCTCTCCCTCTCTCCACACTGCAAACAAGTGCAGGCCTCTCCTGCAGGTGATATGAAACACAAGATAGTCAAATGCTCCGTGAAACTAAAGCTGAAACGGACTGCTTGTCTTAGCCCAGTGGATACAGCATGCATGGAAATGAGACTCCTGCTGCACAGCGGTGTCACCCAGTCCAGGTTTTACTATGGGCTTGATCAGCCCCAGTGTGTCTTCTTAAACTCACAGTGAAATCAGGAACGCATCAAACGTGATGAGGGAGTCTCAGTGCCATCCTTCATCCAGCAAATAAAATAAACAAACGACAAGCTGAGGCATCCGTGCCGCTTTCAGAGAAATATATACGTAATGTTCTTACAAAGCAAGGAACTAATAAAAGGGGTGCGTGTGTGTGGGGAGCCCCAGGGCGTAGGAGCTGGTGTCAGTTACAGAAAGCAGACCAGTCAAGTCTCTCACACATGAGCCCGAGGCTGCCAGGCGTGTTGGGGATCAATGGGAATGGATATGGAGCTCCGTCTGGTCTGACCTTGGAAAGCGCGGCGCGCTTGTGTCTCGATGAGGAAAAAGAACAGTGTCGTGAGAATTCAATAAAAACTGAAAAGAGAGAGAGGAGGCTGGGGGTGAGCCTGTACAGTGTGTGTGTGTGTAAGTTTGTGCAAGAAGTACGACAAAGGCTTTTTTTTGTTTTGTTATCTTAATAAGATCAGCTGAACACATCTAAAAATACATAGTTGATACACATATGGCTGATCTTATTAATAGATACTGCTGTAAAAAAAGAAGCCTTTGTTGTGCAAAGTTTTTGTCAGTATTTAGACTCTCTTACAATCCAGTTTATCCTTTCTTTATCATCTACAGTCTCCGCCCCCCTCAATCCTCTCCCTGTGCCAGCCTGACCTCCTAGTCTGTGTGCTCAAGGTGAATCGATTTTCTCTGAGATGACAGTGGCAGGGCTGGTGTTAAAACCTTATCTGTGCATCCCTAAGAGAGGACTGAGAGGAGAGAGGAGAAGGGAAGAGAAGGGAGAGGATTGAGAGGAGAGAGGCGCACACTAGTTGTATAAATTGCTAGTTGTGTATAATTAGATCACACACCACTGAGTATTTCAAGGATGCCAATAAGACTCCTATTGCATAGCAGTTACACCCATTCCAGGCTTTACTAGCAGCTTGATTAGCCCCACCCAATAGACAACAAGCTCAGGCACGTCTCATTAAACTCACAGCAACACCAGGAATGGATCAAACTGTTGTGCAACGGGAGTCTTATTCCCATCCTGTCTCTTGGATATCTTGTATTTTATATTATCGTAGATTCAATATTTATTCCCCAGTTCCCTTCATAATGTACGTCTCTGGGGACAGATACGCTCCACACTCAAACAATGGCCCTGGATCCAGCCACACAGACGGGCCGTGCACAATGCAAGAGCCAGTCCTCTGCTGAATGAGAACTGTTTAACCAAGAAGAATCACAAATGCATTAGTGCGTGTGCGTGCCTGAGTGTATGAAGTGTGTCTGTGTGTGAGCGCTCTTGCACAGTGTGTGGATCATGATATTTAATAGAGGCAGTGGCTGAATGGACACACTTCAGTTAAGTGCCTATCCATGCTGGATGTGTGTTGATTCAGAGATTAGTATGAATCTGTGTGTGTCTAAAACAGAACTGCATTTGAAAGCAATACGAGTTCACTGTTTAAACTAGACGATGCCATCTGCACACTCCAATACAAATAACCACTGCGCTTTATTATATATATATAGAGAGAGACAGAGACTCTGCAGGCTTCACAGCACATAAACATGCTATTGTCACAACAGCATTTAAATATCAATGCAGGGACTTTTCTTTATCTAATCAAACCCACTGCCTTCCACACTGCAGCCCAGCGCTTTCTTTATCTAACCACTGAGCTCCTCAAACCCACTGCCTTCCACACTGCAGCCCAGCGCTTTCTTTATCTAACCACTGAGCTCCTCAAACCCACTGCCTTCCACACTGCAGCCCAGCGCTTTCTTTATCTAACCACTGAGCCGCTGTCCTGCTGCCCTGTAGCCTCTAGCTTGTAAAATCTCATTCAACGGCAAGCCGGGGGCTATAAATCGCTCTCGATAGAGAAGGAAGGAAAAAAACACACACACACACACACACACACACACACACACAACAACTTGATTAAGGGCAGTGTGTTGTGCTTTGTGACGCAGCAGTGTACCAGGAAGGTGAGACAGTGAGCCAGCTCAATCAATGGCAAACCAGGCACTCTGAGTTATAGCCCATTAATTAGAGTCCATTACATATGCTGCTGCCACTGAACTGACAAGACTTAGCAGAAACCAAGAGCGATCGCTTTTAGAGAAGGGTTTGTCATTCACCCTCCCTGGATTCCCACGGAAATGAAGACATGGCAGTCTACACCCTGCCCAGCGAACACGCCCCCCCAACCTCTTACAAGCAGCTGGGTGCGGGGTGAGAAAACGCATCACTGCTGTACTGACCAGCGGCATCAGCCCCACTGCAGCTAGGTATATTAAAACACACAGCAAAACCAGGAATGGATCAAACTGCTATGCAAGGGGAGTCTTATTCAGGGATGGCAACCAGACTCCTACTGCACAGCAGTGCCACCCATTCCAGGTTTTTTGCTGATGCTAGACATGCCCACGCTGTGGCATAAAGGACACAACATGACCTGACTGTGAGCAAACAGCCAAATGAATGAATCAATCAGAACGAGCTGCAATGTTTCAGCTTCAGCCTTCTTCATAGGGCACAGTGGGGACACATCTCCCAGGAGAACAGTGCTTACAGCAGGTGTGACAGAGCAGGGGGAGGAAAAAGGACAAATACAGTCTTTAAGGACTACATGCCCCGAGGTATTCTGGGGGATGTAGTCCAGTTTACCTATTTTAACCCTTTTACAGGATTCCAGCTGCCCAGAACACTGAGATACAGAGACACTGTCCAAGAGGCAATTCAATGCAGATATCGAATATATCCATCATATATATAATATATATATCAAACATATAGAACATATCAAATTGGGTTTTGCACGGCTTTATATTTTCAATCAGAAAAGGGAGCTCTTTCAAGTAAAGGTCAACTCTCATTGTCAATCAGTAATGCGCAAAGCACGGAGGACGAGTGACCTCACAAACACAAACGAATCCACTTCAGCGCTCTTCATCCCCAAGCTGAGTTATACAGGACTGTGATTGTAGCAGAGCCCGTGTGTGGAACCCGGGTACAAAAACATTAAGCCAATTATTCTTAATAAAAATTCAGAGAGAGAGAGAGAGAGAGAGGAATGGAATGGGTCGTGACAACTTTCCAAAGCACCCGGACCGAGGCGCAAGAGGAGAGGGAACGCGGCTTTTTAAAGCTGCACTGTAAAAAGGGATTGCAAAGGCAATTAAAAAAACAAAAACAAACAGGCATCCTTGAACAGAACAGGACAGGACAGGCTTGCAGATAAGAAAGCAGACAGGCAGGCAAAGAGCGGCTGTGTTTCAACTTGAGCAATTAACCGCGAGGGGAAATCCAACCTTTAAAAAACATATCCGGGAGGCAGGCTTCTTAAAAGCAGAGGAGGATCAGAGAGGGCTTGAGCAAGGAGCACAGCAAGCAACAGAACCGCAAGAGAAACAGCCGCTCAAACCGAGCAATAATTAGGGGAGCCACTAATAACCACCATAGTATTGAAAACCAACTCCTGTCTGGGTTGAGCGCGTAATCAGATCACAGGACTGCCATTGCTGTAGTGACGTGGAAGCATGAGATTCAAAAACACGATCTTGTAGGGTCCCGGGAGACCTTCCTCAAAACCGGGGCGATCCAGGGAAACAGAGACGGGGGACGGGGGGGACCCCAAGTCTGAGTCTGTAACCGACAAACCGCCCCAACTGAGCCGTGTTCACAAACGCGAGAAGAGTCATTAACTCAGAGACTGCCTTCTTCTAGTCCAGACGCTGTTCTCGGTATTTCAGTGGTTTAGTCTTAATAGAAAATAAATACAATTACAAAATAGCAAACAGCTATAATAAATAAAGGATTTTATTTTGCGGTGAATTTTTTTTTTTTTTTTTTTTTTTTTTACGCGCAGTCGGTCGAACGCGCGGTCACGTTTTTTTCAAGTTCTTTTTTTTAAAGTTTCGCAGGTAGTTGAAAAATGCGTCGTTTTTTTTTTTTTTGAGGAATAGAAACCTCGCCAGGGACTCTTGCTGCAAGTGGAAACGACTGGAAGTTACCGTAACAGGCAGACCAACTGCAATACGCATTCATAGCAGAGAAACCAACCCGCTGGGTCCCCAAACCTCATGACCCGCACCTCTGCTCAGCTCACTGGGAGCGGCGCGCTTGTGACAGTGGAGCCCGACTCCGGGCAGAAGAACAGCCCGCTGTCTTATCGAAGCAGAGTCAGCGTGTTTTATAAGAGGAATATCTAGTGTATTAAACAAGGGACAGGGCAGGTTAACTGCAGGGTTTGCCTTGATCAGCTGCAGCCCAGAGTCATTAGTCCCAAACAGGCCGAGTGAAAGGTGCGCATTCGCTATTATTATTATTATTATTATTATTAAGGAGAGAATTATATATACTTTTTCATTTAATGTGCAGCAGAGACACAAACGCTATATATATATATATATAAAGAATATTCCTCTTAATATATATATATATATAAAAGATATTTCTTAATAAGGATAAGATACACAGCGGTGTGTTTTCTGTACAATAACCTTCGAGTTTCTCATTCAGCAGATGCATGTCCCAACTGCCCGCAGGCTTCAGGGTTTGCTCCACCAATCCAATCCAATCCAATCCAATCCATTTCACTTCTTAGCAGTTTCGCAGTTTAATTGGCATTCCGTTATACATGCATCTGACGAATGAAAAAATAAAAGTTGGAATATCAGACAATTGCAAGGATGATGTAACACAGCATATAAATAATACCCCCCCCCCCCCACCCCCCCCCCCCACAGTAGAGTGGAACAGCATTCCTGTGGATTGTTTTAAAAGGCTGTTTGTTCAGTGTTTGTGGAGGTGAAAATGGGATGGATTTCTGAATTCTATTGTACTTCACAGCACAGGCTGAAAATGATCACCTCTGGGGGGGCGGGGGTGGGGTGGGGGGGGTGTGATGGGGGGGGGGGGGTGGTTGTGGGTGTGTGTGTGTGTGTGTGTGTGTGTGTGTGTGTGTGTGGTGTGGGTGGGTGGGGGGGGGGGGGGGGGGGGGGGGGGGGGGGGGGTTATAGATTCCTTCTTGACCTGGTCTCCTTTGCAAAAAGAGATTTTAATCTGCAACGTGACTTTCCTGCTTCAATAAATAAATACATGACATTCTACACGTCACAGAAAGGACACCAGTGTACACAACCAATAATAACACAGGAAAATGATATTCGACAAGGAATTCGACCTCCAATTGAGAAGCACAACTTACCCAGTATCATAGTCTGTCAAGCGGTCCACTAGGCACTCCAAGAAACGTTTCAGACAAACCAATCAATTTGTAGCCAGTGTCTTCGCAAAATCCTTAAGTCTTGTGGACCCTACCCCCCCCCCCCACCGCACTCCTTGTCCTGTCCAATCCTGTCCTCGTCCAAATGTCCAACAACAGAGGGACAGCGCAAGCCGAGGCGTTCAAACAGACGCAGTCTGATAATTCGGGAATCCCAAATCCAACAAATATATAAATAAATGAATAATAAAATTTAAATATATATATATATCTCTCTCTCTGAATAAACACACACAGAGCTCCCTGAGTTGAGAAGCTTCTCAGGCACAGATCCAGGCTCACTCACTCACACACGCACACAGACAGGATCTAGTGTCTGAGCAAGTGAGGGGGGTGGGCTGTGCACTGTGACTGAGCACAGACACTCTGTCAAGCTGCTCTCTCTCTCTCTCTCTCTCTCTCTCTCTCTCTCTCTCTCTCTCTCTCTCTCTTTTTTTTTTTTTTGAGGAGGGCTGGGTATAACCTAAAGGCACCTTAAATGCCTGTGCTGGGATTGGCTGAGGCTGCAGCCTGGGCCGACCAATCACAAACAATAGCCACCCTGTCATCGAAGCAGGAGTCAAAGTCATCTTACAGACAGATTCGCTCAGCACAGCACAGCACAGCTTAGCACTAAAGAGTATAGTATAGCACAGCACATCTTAGCATAAGATAGTAAAGCACAGCACCGCACAGCTCAGCATAAGATAGTATAGCACAGCACAGCACTGCACAGCTCAGCATAAGATAGTATAGTACAGCACAGCACAGCCCAGCACAAGATAGTATAGTACAGCACAGCTTTGCATGCAACAGTACCTTTCCCTCCTTTCTTTATTCCTTTCACCGTGTATCGTTCTCTTTCATTTTCACCTCTTTTGTTTCGTCTTTGTAAAGCATTCCCAGACACATGGAGAAGAAAGACAAAGCCTCTAGAAGCTTAATCCAGGCAGCAAAAAGACACGCACACACACTCACAAAAACGTAAAAACACACACACACAATAACGTACAGACACACAC
>NW_024472280.1:0-7026 GCF_017654505.1 Polyodon spathula | reverse complement strand
AGTGTCTTCGCAAAATCCTTAAGTCTTGTGGACCCTACCCCCCCCCCACACCGCACTCCTTGTCCTGTCCAATCCTGTCCTCGTCCAAATGTCCAACAACAGAGGGACAGCGCAAGCCGAGGCGTTCAAACAGACGCAGTCCGATAATTCGGGAATCCCAAATCCAACACACACAAACACACACAGAGCTCCCTGAGTTGAGAAGCTTACAGACACACACACACTAGCACACGATTCTGTCTTTGGAAACACCTAAGGGGGGGGGGGGGTTACGAAAATACATATAAAATAAAAACAAGTGTTCCCTCTCTCTCTCTCTCTCTCTCTCTCTCTCTCTCTGATTCTTTTTTTTTTTTTTGAGGAGGGCTGGGTATAACCTAAAGGCACCTTAAATGCCTGTGCTGGGATTGGCTGAGGCTGCAGCCTGGGCCGACCAATCACAAACAATAGCCACCCTGTCATCGAAGCAGGAGTCAAAGTCATCTTACAGACAGATTCGCTCAGCACAGCACAGCACAGCTTAGCACTAAAGAGTATAGTATAGCACAGCACATCTTAGCATAAGATAGTAAAGCACAGCACCGCACAGCTCAGCATAAGATAGTATAGCACAGCACAGCACTGCACAGCTCAGCATAAGATAG
The DNA here is from genome assembly GCF_017654505.1 of Polyodon spathula. NCBI lineage: Eukaryota > Metazoa > Chordata > Actinopteri > Acipenseriformes > Polyodontidae > Polyodon > Polyodon spathula. The sequence continues at coordinate 6,382 of NW_024472280.1, read as the reverse complement.
TATAGTACAGCACAGCCCAGCCCAGCACAAGATAGTATAGTACAGCACAGCTTTGCATGCAACAGTACAGCACAGTCCTTTCCCTCCTTTCTTTATTCCTTTCACCGTGTATCGTTCTCTTTCATTTTCACCTCTTTTGTTTCGTCTTTGTAAAGCATTCCCAGACACATGGAGAAGAAAGACAAAGCCTCTAGAAGCTTAATCCAGGCAGCAAAAAGACACGCACACACACTCACAAAAACGTAAAAACACACACACACACTCACAAAAACGAAAAAACACACACACACAATAACGTACAGACACACACACACACTCACAAAAACGTAAAAACACACACACACAATAACGTACAGACACACACACACTCGCAATGATGTACAGACACACACACACTCACAATGAAGTACAGACACACACACATTCACAATGACGTACAGACACACACACACACTCACAATGAAGTACAGACACACACACACTAGCACACGATTCTGTCTTTGGAAACACCTAAAGAGGGGGGGGGGGTTACGAAAATACATATAAAATAAAAACAAGTGTTCCCTGTCTTTTCTTAGTTCCCTCTCCATGTTCTTCTTCCTTTTCATTCCACCCCCCCTTTCTCCCCCCCCTCTCTTTCCTGCAGCAGAGTCCATGGGAAGTGAAGTGAATGCTAAACAGCCTGGTGGAGCTGCCCCTGCAAACTGCTGAGGCTGTGCTGCAGACAAGCACAGAAAGAAGAAAGAAAGAAGGAAGGTACTGTACCCACACACACACTGACGCACACACAGACACACACACACACTGACGCACACACAGACACACACACACGGACACACACTCCTGTTTCTGCCTTCATCAGTGTTATTGAGGTGAAACTAGAAGACACAGAGTCAGTAGTGGGTTTCAAAACTACCAGCGAGCTCCTCAAACCCACTGCCCTCCACACTGCAGCCTGCTCACACTCCTCCATTCTCTCTCTCCGTTTTCTACTCATTCACTCTTAGCGTTAGCCGCAAATCTTAAGCACAGCACTTGATTCTCAGGCTGGCAGAAAAAATCTATAAATGATCAATAATACACTTCTCTTTCTTACACAGAGTCTTCAGTGACAATGCAGACCGACGCTGTGCTTCAATACACTGTGCTTGCCTTTAGCAAACTTTTTTAAAGAGCTTTATCTTCTCTGTGCTTTTACCAGGGGGATAACACAGCAGTAATCTTTGAGAAGGGGGCTGGTTCGTTATCTTCACTGTGCTTTGAGAAGGGGGCTGGTTCATTATCTTCACTGTGCTTTGAGAAGGGGGCTGGTTCGTTATCTTCACTGTGCTTTGAGAAGGGGGCTGGTTCGTTATCTTCACTGTGCTTTGAGAAGGGGGCTGGCTGTGCTTTTCATTATCTTCACTGTGCTTTGAGAAGGGGGCTGGTTCGTTATCTTCACTGTGCTTTGAGAAGGGGGCTGGTTCGTTATCTTCACTGTGCTTTGAGAAGGGGGCTGGTTCGTTATCTTCACTGTGCTTCACTACACTGTCCCATGGATACTGCATGTGGTTTGTTGTATTCTCTCAGCTCCCTTTCTCTTACTCTGACCTCTCTGTCATGCGTTTGCTGTGGCCGGCTCCTCAGGATCACCTTTCCTCATTACTGCAGCAGTGCATTAATAATGCAGCATGCGCTGTGTTGCGCTCAATAGCTCTGCTGCTAATGTGCTGTTCTTGGCTTCTCAATGGCCACCGAATGCGACTTTAATGGATGTAATGATGAGAGGGTGAAATAGGAGGAGAGAGGATCAACTGTCTGTCCCAACCAGCTGCGAGAAGGAAAGGGAGGGAAGGGGTTTACCCCAATAACACTGATGAAGGCGCTAGCATTAGAAACGCCTGTCTGCTGGACTCGGTTTCTTCTAGTTTCAGTAACACTGATGAAGGCGCTAGCATTAGAAACGCCTGTTTGCTGGACTCCCAGTTTGAAGGACAGTTTGTTTTCCTGCTCCCTGCAGCAGCCCCTTGAAGAATCTCAATATTGACTGCGACTCTCTTGCGCATCGCTGGCAATTTCACACTCACTCTGGGCAACACAAAGACCCTCTCACAGCAGAGGGGTCCAGAAAGACAAACACAACCTCACTGCGTGGACCAGAGCCAGGGCACAGTGCATTTCTACTGAGAGTATGAATGAGTCTTTAGCAGAGGCTTTTATCCAGAGACTTCCAGAGACCAGGGGGGTGAACTCTGCATCATCAACAACTGCTGCTGCTGCAGAGTCTCTTCCAATAGGACCGCGTTTGTTTTGCGTCTCATCTGAAGGACGGAGCACAAGGAGGTTCAGTGACTCGCTCGGGGTCCCACACAGGGAGTCAGTGGCTGAGCTGGGAGGGACTGAACCTGGAACCTCCTGATATCAAGCCCCATTTCTTTAAGCACTGAACCAGCGAGCCTTCAGAAGAAATACAAGTAAACGAAGAGAGAGCTCACTACTTGACAAACAATAAACACAACGACATGGGCGACCTCAACTCCATGGATTCTGCTCTTTCCACTGTATTTAATGCACTATTTCATGTATTATGCTGCTATCATGTATTCTGCTCTTTCCACTGTATTTAATGCACTATTTCATGTATTCTGCTGCTATCCTGTATTCTGCTCTTTCCACTGTATTTAATGTATTATGCATTGTTTTTACTGTATATCATGTACGATGCATTTCTCTGTATTTGAAGTATTATGGATTTCCTTGTTGTTACAGCATCTTGTAAAGCGCTTTGTGATGATGGTCCACTATGAAAGGCGCTATATAAAATAAAGACTGATCGATCGATTGACTGATCATATACAGTATAGAAGAATAAAGGAATACACACTAATACAGACTCACTCCCACGATGCCTGAGGGTTTAAACAGACAGGAACAGCAGCTCGTTACATCATTAGTGATGCAGTAAGTGACATCACAAACACAGTCATAGATTCCAATAGTAATAAGTGTGTGTGGTTACCATGGCATCAGAAGCCTAGAAGTACCTCCTCTGTTTTCAATTATGAATAGTTTAATTCGTCACTCTCTGAGGAATATTTATTATTATTATTATTATTATTATTATTATTATTATTAACTGAGAAGATTGAAGCCACAAAGTACCACAACAGAGCTCTCAGAATCACATCCAGGTACACCAGTGTGCAACCACTATCCTGTCCCCACTGGAACACCTTAGCAGATGCAAATAATAACACAAACTGACACACACACACAACAATTCCACAGAAAAAGCAGTCGATGCTCATTTTGCTGTTTACTGTAAACACAATAAATACATAAACACACACACACACACGAAAGACACCTACCGCGGCACCACATTGAGTCCGTGCTGCTTTGCCGAAGTGTGTCGCTCTCAATCCGGACCCCGGACTGTTTTCCAGACCCCTCCCCTCTCCTCCGGGCTGTGTGAAAAAAGGTAGCGCAGAAAAAAACCCTTTCAGGATAGTTCTTCGTTCTTCGTGCCAGTCCACTGATATTGCTGTAAGGATTGAATGCAGGCTTTCCAAGCAGAAAGTCGTAAAGCTTCCAAGAAATTATCTGGCTTCTTAGACAGGAGAGACCGGACATAAGCAGCTGACAGAACGAGAGAATGACAGAGAGAGAGAGAGAGAGACCTCCCAGCTGCAAACTTCCAGTACAGCAAGCTTGTCAAAAAACAGACACACACACTTGCAGTGTACGAGGGGCATGCTGGGGGGGTCGAGCGCTGAGTGTGCAAACTGACACACTCACTCCAAGTCAGCGGGCAGGCGGACTGAGGGACGGACATGGACACAGGGGTGTGCAGACTGAAGCAGTAAGCACATTTCACACTCATGCTCTGGGGAGTAGAATTACGCACTCCCCAGCAAGGGAGGCACCCTTAGCTGGGATTGCTGAATTAACGGACTTGCAAAATTCACATCTCTGACAGATTAAAATAACACTGCCATTGCCTTTCCTTCTGCCTGTCCCCTTCACCCTCACCCAATCACCCCCCCCCCCCTCAATAAAACTACAAAACCTATTTTCTTTAAACACAATATATGGTGAAATAGTTCACCTTGCCATATGGTGTTATATACATACTGGCGCTGTGGTATTGAGTTTATTGTATTACATATTGGCGCTGTGGTATTGAGTTTATTGTGTTAAATATTGCCGCTGTGGTATTGAGTTTATTGTGTTGTTGCCGTGTTTTAATCTGTTTGGTTGGGGTGCTTGCGCCCCTCACTGCTCTGCCTGCTGTCTGGGCTAAATGCTTTTAAAACTTGTTCTGAAATGAAACCAACAAAAACACAAATAAATTCAAACCATGCCGGGCTACCATGCAAGTAAAGAATGCTGCTTGTGTGACATCTAGTGGACTGCTTTTGCCATTAACTACAAATACCAACAACTCTGTTTGCTAGAGCGCTCTGCACTGTTGAGAGTGGAGTTCTCTTTCCTATACTACTGCTAGAGCGCTCTGCAGTGTGGAGAGTGGAGTTCTCTTTCCTATACTACTGCTAGAGCGCTCTGCAGTGTGGAGAGTGGAGTTCTCTTTCCTATACTGCTAGAGCGCTCTGCAGTGTGGAGAGTGGAGTTCTCTTTCCTATACTGCTAGAGCGCTCTGCAGCGTGGAGAGTGGAGTTCTCTTTCCTATAGAGCGCTCTGCAGTGTGGAGAGTGGAGTTCTCTTTCCTATACTGCTAGAGCGCTCTGCAGTGTGGAGAGTGGAGTTCTCTTTCCTATACTGCTAGAGCGCTCTGCAGTGTGGAGAGTGGAGTTCTCTTTCCTATACTGCTAGAGCGCTCTGCAGCGTGGAGAGTGGAGAGTGGAGTTCTCTTTCCTCTTAGAGCGCTCTGCAGTGTGGAGATGGAGTTCTCTTTCCTATACTGCTAGAGCGCTCTGCAGTGTGGAGAGTGGAGTTCTCTTTCCTATACTGCTAGAGCGCTCTGCGCTCTGCAGTGTGGAGAGTGGAGTGTGGAGGCTAGAGCGCTCTGCAGTGTGGAGAGTGGAGTTCTCTTTCCTATACTGCTAGAGCGCTCTGCAGCGTGGAGAGTGGAGTTCTCTTTCCTATACTGCTAGAGCGCTCTGCAGTGTGGAGAGTGGAGTTCTCTTTCCTGCAGTGTGGAGAGTGGACTGCTAGAGCGCTCTGCTGGAGTTCTCTTTCCAGCTAGAGCGCTCTGCAGTGTGGAGAGTGGAGTTCTCTTTCCTATACTGCTAGAGCGCTCTGCAGTGTGGAGAGTGGAGTTCTCTTTCCTATACTGCTAGAGCGCTCTGCAGCGTGGAGAGTGGAGTTCTCTTTCCTATACTGCTAGAGCGCTCTGCAGCGTGGAGAGTGGAGTTCTCTTTCCTATACTGCAGTGTGGAGAGTGGAGTTCTCTTTCCTATACTGCTAGAGCGCTCTGCAGTGTGGAGAGTGGAGTTCTCTTTCCTATAACACTGATGAAGGCGCTCGCATTAGAAACGTCTGTCTGCTTGACTCTACTTTTACCCCCAATAACAGTTAAGGTACCAGCCAAAACGTTTGTCTGTTTGTCACTCATAACCTCCTGGATCAGTGTAAACAAACTGGACAGCCAACAAGTCCATTAATAAAATAACAACCTTTTGTCAGATGCCACCAATGTACCACTATACTGCAATAAATAAACAAATAAATAATAACACAAAACTACTACACGCTATAAGGAGTATTTCAGATAAGGAAATGCGTTGTTGATGTTCACAAAATAAGTTCCCGGCGGTCGGTCGGTCTGTCTGTCTGTCAAATACATTTTGTATTCCTATTTTTTTAACAGCGATGCCAGATTAAGCCAAAGCCCAAAGCTAATTTATTCCAAACACTTTTCTCTTGCAAAGTATGGTGAAATATTTACTCACCGGAGCGCGATTGTCCGGTCTCGATGAACCCGGCGCGTTTCAACCATGCTGGGTTCGTTTTGTAGTGTTTTGTTGTGTTTTTGATTTACAGCCGACGACAAACAAGTTACTTTGTCACTTCAAAATAAAAGTATAAAAATATATCTATAAAGGAGCTCGTATTGTGCTATCACACCAACAGCAGACGCAGGCGGGTCGTTGTGCTGCTTTTTCCGGCTTCAGAGAGACTGAGAACTAACGAGCTGACGCGCTTCACCGACTCCAATCAATCAATCAATCAATCAATCAATCAATCAATCAATCAATCAATCAGCGAACCGACTCAAAAGGGTGTGGAATCCAAGTAAGTTTTTTAAGACAGACGGCTTGCCCTCCGCTCTGTGCGCTACCTGTTATAATTTTACAGGTGTTTGGGGTTTTTAAGTTCGGTCGGTTCCGGTTCGGTACTGTTTCGGTTTTTTTTGACCTCCCCCCTCGAAATGTCGAGCTCG
>NW_024472279.1:0-17974 GCF_017654505.1 Polyodon spathula | reverse complement strand
GTCCCGGGTCTCCACAGCTCGGACCTCCTGCTTTACCGGGAGATGTATCACTTCGAAAAACGACTTCGGACTTTCACCGACTGGCCGTTTACGAAAGACTGCCAGTGCACGCCGGAGAAGGTACAGCTGCAAATAAGCGAAAAAACATCAGCAATAACTATTCGTTTTAATTGCATTATTATTATTGAAATCCTGTTCATTATATGTTATCAAATCGTTGTAACAGAGTGCGTCGTGTTTTATATCTTAAGACTTCCAAGCACGTGTTTTGTGGCGATTCATTAATACGTGTGTGTTTTTAATCTCCTAACAAATCCATAAATGAAGGCCGGTGATCTAAACGTGTATTTGCACTCGATGCTGAGTTGAATTAAAAAGTAGCGCTGGCAAATCCTCCCGCAGTTATTATTGTCATGGGGTGTTTAAGCTTCTAGTGATTTGCTTGTAGGGATTGTCCTCTGCTGTCTAATCGGTGTGTCTCTCCACTCCACGCTGCGTGTCGCCCCCGTGTCTCGCCACCAGATGGCGCTGGCCGGGTTCGTGCACTGCCCGAGCGAGAACGAGCCCGACGTGGCGCGCTGCTTCTTCTGCCTGAAGGAGCTGGAGGGCTGGGAGCCGGACGATGACCCCTGGTGAGTTCGGACCGTCCCGACCCTACCCCATCCCTGCCTGTGAGCGGCGATCACCATGCCTGCGACATCGCCCTCCTCGAATTCAAATATGCTTTTATTTGCATGACTACATCTGAAGTATTGCCAAAGCAATTGCAAAATTAAATAAATCTATACAAAAATATTAATAAACCCCACCCACCAAGATGTGTCCATGCGTGTATGCAAGGATAATCTGAGCAGATCGCCCTCCCCCTAGTGGTGACTCGGTTCATTACACTGATCGCTCTCTCTCTCCCAGGCACGAACACTCCAAGCGCTCCCTGAACTGCGGGTTCCTGAGTCTGAAGCAGGATTTTGATGAGCTGCTGCTGGTGGACTTCTTCAGACTAGAGCAGGAGAGGCTGTGCATTTACATTGTGAGCGAACTGCAGTGAAACACTGATAATGCACGACTGCAGGGCAATGACCAGCACTGATCCACTTCTCTCTCTCTCTCTCTCAGAGGAAGACTGCGGGTCAGCAGATCGTTCGGTTCCAGGAGCAGGTTGACTCGACTCGGAAGACCCTTGTTAACCACTTCAGCGCTGTGGACCCCCACAGACCCGGGCTGAGGAGCTGGGGGAGTCAGAGCTGAGCCCCAGCTGTGCCCCTCTCTGAAGAGCTCCTGCAGGGTCCGCCCGGCGGTGCACTGCCAGCCTCCTGCAGTATCTGCAGAGCAGAGAGCGCCTGGCCTGCATTGCGGGAACGCAGACTGAGCAGCTGGACTTGAGGAGTGGAAAACCAGGCAACTGGAAAATACATTGGGCCAAGTTATAGATTATACAATTTTACATTTATATGAATGTGAAAGAATTTGTCTGCAATGTCTTAGATTTTTAAATTAAGTATTTTATTAAAGGTTTTTCTTTTATTCTATCTAGGTTTGTTGGTCTGTCAAGTGCTTTTTAAATTAACTAACTTCACAGCATATCCCTTGAGTAAATTCAACTATCTACAGCCTGTACTACCCTCCTACACCAATAGGTGTCTCTGTGGCACCACTATTCAATCCTCTTTTCCCCTTTGGTTCGTTATACTGCGATCAACAACTTCAACGATGTTCAAGGGCATGAGAGGCAACGCTTAACACAAATAGAGGGGTCCCTGCTTACCGTTTCAGGTACATTAGGGGGCGAGATCGTTCCTGCAAGATTACAAGCCACTGCCATTTGCGCAACAAGAGCGAAATCCCACTTTTTAGGTTCAAATTCCAGCAGAAGGAAAGGCGTAGATCTATCTGTACATCTGAAGAAAATGCCTGTCCCCATAGCTAGAAACTAATCTAGACTGTTAAACTAGCAGCTTACCAACGCCAAAGTGTAATAAAGCATAGGCATGGAGAAACGTATTTAAAAAGAAAACAGAACCATGCTGAAGCAAACCTTATAAATGTTTCCCACAGCAGAAGCACAGAGGGGTATTGGGAAGCACAGCAAAGTGTAATGAAGCACAGAGGGGTATTGGGAAGCACAGCAGAGTGTAATGAAGCACAGAGGGGTATTGGGAAGCACAGCAGAGTGTAATGAAGCACAGAGGGGTATTGGGAAGCACAGCAAAGTGTAATGAAGCACAGAGGGGTATTGGGAAGCACAGCAGAGTGTAATGAAGCACAGAGGGGTATTGGGAAGCACAGCAGCAGAGTGTAATGAAGCACAGAGGGGTATTGGGAAGCACAGCAGAGTGTAATGAAGCACAGAGGGGTATTGGGAAGCACAGCAAAGTGTAATGAAGCACAGAGGGGTATTGGGAAGCACAGCAAAGTGTAATGAAGCACAGAGGGGTATTGGGAAGCACAGCAGAGTGTAATGAAGCACAGAGGGGTATTGGGAAGCACAGCAGAGTGTAATGAAGCACAGAGGGGTATTGGGAAGCACAGCAAAGTGTAATGAAGCACAGAGGGGTATTGGGAAGCACAGCAGAGTGTAATGAAGCACAGAGGGGTATTGGGAAGCACAGCAGAGTGTAATGAAGCACAGAGGGGTATTGGGAAGCACAGTAATAATGAACTATGGTAACTGCTCAGTATAAGCATGGTGGTGAAACTGTGGTGAGCTCTTCCGAGGCTCTGTGAGGAGGCGGGCTCGTGTGCCTCTCACACTTGTGAAGGTGCTGACAGGGAGCTGAAACAGCGTCAGATTCTACCTTCTGGAGTTCACCAGAAAACTGTCTTTGCTTTGTCCAGTTCTATAAAACAAAGAGACATACAGACCTTTACTAAGATCTCTTGTGTTATTCGGGTTTGTGTGGAGGGAAGGGAGGATGCTCTCTCTGAACAGGGACAGCAGGCTGCAGTGTGACCTCTGACTCCTGACAGATGGCACAAAAGCCCCACCCACTCCTCCCACCAACTGTTGCCGTAGTAACATCTGCCATTCACACAACCACCTTGCACAGGCTGTTCAGAGAGAGAGAGAGAGACATACGACAGGTAGGCAAGCAAGCAGCCAGAGAGGAATAGACAAACACGAACTAAGCACACGCAGGCACACACGGCCAGAGACAGACACAGACACAGACACAGACACACACACACACACACAGAGATTCACATGCTGAGACACACACACACACACACACACACACACACACTCGGATTGAGACCTGCCCGCTCTTAACTGCTCAATCTCCCCAGGGTTCCTGGATTAGCAGGGCTAATGCAGGGCTTTAGAAACTCAGCTCCTATCAAACTTTAATTCCCTTGATCCCCTGACAATACAAAATAATCAGAAAAACACGCCAGCGCTCATCCCCAGAGCCCCTGTGCTACCCTTGCCCCTCAGCACAGAACCATGGCCACTGCAGTGCCTCTGTCTCTCTGCAGATCATTTGGGAAGGGTACAGCCAGCTTTCACTGTGCTTTATTACACTTTGCTATGCTTTTACTATGGGAGACCCCCCCTCTCCTCTTCTCTCCCCCTTTCCCACCTCTCTCATGCTCCCCTCTGTTTTGTTGAGAGCAGCAATAGACCCATCTGTGCTGGCTGGCTCTCTTTGTGCAGTTGTGAAAGGCTGAGCTCCCCTCACAATGGCGAGGGAGGAGACTGTGTACACACTCCAGCCCGGCCTCTCATTAGAACCTCTTTAAACAAGGAGGCCTCTTCAGAGGAGTGCCGGCCGACAGAAGGGGCGCGACTGATCCCCTCCTTGAACCGATCAATCAGACAAAGAGCTGACCTGAGCGTTGATAGAGCCACAGAGCCACACTCCCTGGCCAAAGCACAGCACAGTGTACTAAAGCACAGAGCCGACAATGAACCAGCCCCCTTCTCAAAGCACAGAGCAGATAATGAACCAGCCCCCTTCTCAAAGCACAGTGAAGATAATGAACCAGCCCCCTTCTCAAAGCACAGTGAAGATAATGAACCAGCCCCCTTCTCAAAGCACAGTGAAGATAATGAACCAGCCCCCTTCTCAAAGCACAGTGAAGATAATGAACCAGCCCCCTTCTCAAAGCACAGTGAAGATAACGAACCAGCCCCCTTCTCAAAGCACAGTGAAGATAATGAACCAGCCCCCTTCTCAAAGCACAGTGAAGATAATGAACCAGCCCCCTTCTCAAAGCACAGTGAAGATAATGAACCAGCCCCCTTCTCAAAGCACAGAGAAGATAATGAACCAGCCCCCTTCTCAAAGCACAGTGAAGATAATGAACCAGCCCCCTTCTCAAAGCACAGTGAAGATAATGAACCAGCCCCCTTCTCAAAGCACAGTGAAGATAATGAACCAGCCCCCTTCTCAAAGCACAGTGAAGATAATGAACCAGCCCCCTTCTCAAAGCACAGAGAAGATAATGAACCAGCCCCCTTCTCAAAGCACAGTGAAGATAATGAACCAGCCCCCTTCTCAAAGCACAGTGAAGATAATGAACCAGCCCCCTTCTCAAAGCACAGTGAAGATAATGAACCAGCCCCCTTCTCAAAGCACAGTGAAGATAACGAACCAGCCCCCTTCTCAAAGCACAGTGAAGATAACGAACCAGCCCCCTTCTCAAAGCACAGTGAAGATAATGAACCAGCCCCCTTCTCAAAGCACAGTGAAGATAATGAACCAGCCCCCTTCTCAAAGCACAGTGAAGATAATGAACCAGCCCCCTTCTCAAAGCACAGTGAAGATAATGAACCAGCCCCCTTCTCAAAGCACAGTGAAGATAATGAACCAGCCCCCTTCTCAAAGCACAGTGAAGATAATGAACCAGCCCCCTTCTCAAAGCACAGAGAAGATAATGAACCAGCCCCCTTCTCAAAGCACAGTGAAGATAATGAACCAGCCCCCTTCTCAAAGCACAGTGAAGATAATGAACCAGCCCCCTTCTCAAAGCACAGTGAAGATAATGAACCAGCCCCCTTCTCAAAGCACAGTGAAGATAATGAACCAGCCCCCTTCTCAAAGCACAGTGAAGATAATGAACCAGCCCCCTTCTCAAAGCACAGTGAAGATAATGAACCAGCCCCCTTCTCAAAGCACAGTGAAGATAACGAACCAGCCCCCTTCTCAAAGCACAGTGAAGATAATGAACCAGCCCCCTTCTCAAAGCACAGTGAAGATAACGAACCAGCCCCCTTCTCAAAGCACAGTGAAGATAACGAACCAGCCCCCTTCTCAAAGCACAGTGAAGATAACGAACCAGCCCCCTTCTCAAAGCACAGTGAAGATAACGAACCAGCCCCCTTCTCAAAGCACAGTGAAGATAACCAGAACCAGCCCCCTTCTCAAAGCACAGTGAAGATAATGAACCAGCCCCCTTCTCAAAGCACAGTGAAGATAATGAACCAGACCCCTTCTCAAAGATTAGTAAAAGAATGACAAACTGCATTGCCACTGAAGCTCATTTGGGAAGGGTGTAGCCAGCATACTGGGGTCCCATTCTACCAATGCCAGCCTCAGCCCATTGTAGCTGCCCTGTATACTACCATCGCCCCCGACGCGTCTGTGCGCATTGCCATTGCAGATCCTTTGTAAAACAACAGTAAGCGTGTGCAGTGTGAAACGGTGCTCTCCTGTACTTGACCGGTTATATAAAGCGACTCGCCCCCCCTTCCCCCCTTCCCCCCTCACAGTGTAAGAGTGCTGAGATCCATTTTAATCCTCCTCGATTGCTTTTCCCAGCTTTGCGCTTCGATTCCAGCAATCTGGAGGGAAGGAAGAAGCGGACCTTAATCCCGGGAGTTAGACAGGCCTCCGCGCCTGAAAACGTGCAAACACGCAACACGGCATGAGATTCAACACGTAGCACGAAGCATCGTGCAATACCGTCCGCTGGCTACACGGCATCATGGGACCCGTGTGACCGATTCACAAGTTAATCAGCCCTTTGAGAGATCTCATCTGGGGACCGATAACCAAAACTCTCATCTAGCCTTTATATTTAAACGAGGACGCATGTGTCGGCGTATTCTTTTTTTTTAAAAAAAATAATATATATATATATATATAATATCTCCCTCTAATATATTGGCGGTAAATTATATATATTATATCTATATAATATATAAATCAGAGAGAGAGACTGTGTAAAATTACTATAATTCCTAATAACTATTATTATTATTATTATTATTATTATTATTATTATTATTATTTTACAATCATCATAAATATACATTTTTTAACGTTCGAATTTCAAGCTGTAAAAACATATTCTAATGATCAGGCAATATACAGGTTCATTTCTGTAAATATAACAGGGCTATATAAATGAATTGATAAATACACGCAAAGATATTGCAGTTATGAAAAGCAGCTATAGCTATTATATTTCTATAGATTACATTTTAAGAGAATTGCGAGCGAAGGGGGTGGAGGTGTGTTGTCATGTGGGTCAATAATGCCCCCCCCCCCCCACACCACACACCCCCCCCCACACACACACACACCCTTGAACGAGATCGTAGACTAACGGGTGCGACATTACCCACCTGTAACGTGTACGATTGCCTGCTCGGACACCTTTTCCCCCTAGAGGGGATTTACTCGGAGGCTGTGCCGATCAAACCCACCCCCCACCCCCCCCCCCCCCCCCCCCCCCCTAATTACGCTAGAGTTAGTGTAGATCGCTTTATCATCAAGTCATCACGACTCTCTGTACTCTTTACCAGCGACCGGAAAATCAAACGAAACCCATTGAAATCGTTCAGAGCGTTTATTGATGTGCTCTTCTGTTTAAACGCTTACAATCACATTCCCTGCATTGCTTCCTGTAATAACATATTCTGTATATCTGCGCAATGTAATCAGCTTCACAGTGCCCTGAAATTGAGGAGTGTAATAATAATAATAATAATAATAATAGATGGAAACTCGTGTCTAGCAGAGAACTGCACACGTTGCTGCAATTTATTATTATTATTTTTTTTTTAATCATTTCTAATTTCTTTCTGATTGGTTGAAGTTCCTTCATTATTATCATTAATATTAATTAATTTATTTAAATGTAATCGTGTTATTATTAACAAGTTAGAATTTTAATAAAACTCAAATTTCCAAATGTATTTTATTATTATTATTATTATTATTATTATTATTATTATTATTATTATTATTATTATCTAATAATATTTTGGCAAACAAGACTCTTCCTGATGGACAAACACATTATTCAAAGTAACCTGTCACTGGTTGAAGCTATGTCCATACCGACGCTTGTCTCTAAGCGTGTCTGTGTGTTTTGGGGCTAATAGGGAGGGAGGGGGGACCCCCCCGTAGCACCTGTCAGTCAGTACCCCGCTGCGTCTCCATCTGCCCAACACAATGAGGGTCAAGGTTCAAGAGAGAGGGCAGGCGGGCGTGACAACAGCCTCTCTCATCCGGGGGGAGAGGGGAACAATCGCCCCCTTATTTAAAAACAAGCGGCGGCCCGCCACTGGAAAAGACAGCGGGCCGCCAACGTGCGACCCTACTGAGGGGAGAGAGGAGAATCGGGCGGGGGCAATGAGAGAAACTACCCCCCCATATCACTCACAACCTGTCACTACTGCCCTAGTCTTGTCACTCTCTCCCTCTCTCCGCATTTTTAGACGGCTTTATCAACTTTGTCACGGGCTTTGTGAAGAGAGTGCACCCCCACAGACTCCCCAAGGACGAAGCAGATGTGACACATTTAAAAACACCAAATACGATTTTTTTCTTCAGTTTATCACCGAGTTATTATTCTCTTAGAATTTCAAAAGCGAGCGATTGTGTTTTATAGCGTATACCCCCCTCCCCATTTGGAATACACACTAATAATATGTCGGTCTAAAGACGAAGTGCGGTACAGTATGTAAGGTATTCGGACCCCACACCGCCACCCCACCACACCACACCACACCGGGGGCGCGGATTCCGGGCGCAACAGACTTGGCTGCGCAGCTGAAACGCGTCTCCTTTTGACCAGCCACCAGATCGGGAGTCTTTTCGGAAGCATTTTTGTTTTTGCTCGAATGAATTTGAAAGAGTGACGAATAACGATCAGCACTAGAGAACCAGCACAGAACACAATAAGAGACACCAGCTGACGTCTCTATGAAACGGTGAGGCAGCCAGCACACACGGGGTTAACGACGAGCGTAATTACGAGACCGACTGGAGCCCCAGACTTTCAGTTCTGGTCAATACAATACCGCGAGGAATAAATAAATAAATAAATCAAATTGAGCATTCGTGGGATGAGCTTGAGCAACGCCTTTGCGCCAGTTCATGAGAAAGCAAGCTGGAAACACGTGCCAGCTGGAGACTGTGCCAAGTCGTGGCAAGGCTGTGATCTGGGCAAATGGTGGCCCAATAATAGCTAAAGGTCCTGATAAAGTGACCCGACAGGGCACAGGCTGCAATAGCAAGAAGAGCTGATTAATTCAGTTCAAATCGGTTTCAAATTAGCAATCATATTTGCAAAAAACAGCATCTCTAATCCCCAACAACTCCTACAAATAATACAGTCCTTTCACAACGGAAAAACAGACAGGACCGTTTCAATAATAGTCAGACGCACTCGCGCAAACTGTCAAACTGTGATTAAAAACATGACGATGAGTGAAAACATGAAACACAATCTCTCAGGAGTCCGAGTCATTTCAGGGTAAACTGAGCACACACACACACACACACACACACACACACACTGCAGCCCAGCGCTTTCAATATCTAACCACTGAGCTCCTCAAACCCACTGCCTTCCACACTGCAGCCCAGCGCTTTCTTTATCTAACCACTGAGCTCCTCAAACCCACTGCCTTCCACACTGCAGCCCAGCGCTTTCTTTATCTAACCACTGAGCTCCTCAAACCCACTGCCTTCCACACTGCAGCCCAGCGCTTTCTTTATCTAACCACTGAGCTCCTCAAACCCACTGCCTTCCACACTGCAGCCCAGCGCTTTCTTTATCTAACCACTGAGCTCCTCAAACCCACTGCCTTCCACACTGCAGCCCAGCGCTTTCTTTATCTAACCACTGAGCTCCTCAAACCCACTGCCTTCCACACTGCAGCCCAGCGCTTTCTTTATCTAACCACTGAGCTCCTCAAACCCCATTGCCTTCCACACTGCAGCCCAGCGCTTTCTTTATCTAACCACTGAGCTCCTCAAACCCACTGCCTTCCACACTGCAGCCCAGCGCTTTCTTTATCTAACCACTGAGCTCCTCAAACCCACTGCCTTCCACACTGCAGCCCAGCGCTTTCTTTATCTAACCACTGAGCTCCTCAAACCCACTGCCTTCCACACTGCAGCCCAGCGCTTTCTTTATCTAACCACTGAGCTCCTCAAACCCACTGCCTTCCACACTGCAGCCCAGCGCTTTCTTTATCTAACCACTGAGCTCCTCAAACCCACTGCCTTCCACACTGCAGCCCAGCGCTTTCTTTATCTAACCACTGAGCTCCTCAAACCCACTGCCTTCCACACTGCAGCCCAGCGCTTTCTTTATCTAACCACTGAGCTACTCAAACCCACTGCCTTCCACACTGCAGCCCAGCGCTTTCTTTATCTAACCACTGAGCTCCTCAAACCCACTGCCTTCCACACTGCAGCCCAGCGCTTTCTTTATCTAACCACTGAGCTCCTCAAACCCCACTGCCTTCCACACTGCAGCCCAGCGCTTTCTTTATCTAACCACTGAGCTCCTCAAACCCACTGCCTTCCACACTGCAGCCCAGCGCTTTCTTTATCTAACCACTGAGCTCCTCAAACCCACTGCCTTCCACACTGCAGCCCAGCGCTTTCTTTATCTAACCACTGAGCTCCTCAAACCCACTGCCTTCCACACTGCAGCCCAGCGCTTTCTTTATCTAACCACTGAGCTCCTCAAACCCACTGCCTTCCACACTGCAGCCCAGCGCTTTCTTTATCTAACCACTGAGCTCCTCAAACCCACTGCCTTCCACACTGCAGCCCAGCGCTTTCTTTATCTAACCACTGAGCTCCTCAAACCCACTGCCTTCCACACTGCAGCCCAGCGCTTTCTTTATCTAACCCCTGAGCTCCTCAAACCCACTGCCTTCCACACTGCAGCCCAGCGCTCGTAATTTCACGTACGATAAAGATGACGCACAATTAAATTTTCTTTTTACTTTGTAAAAATCTTTATTCGTTGGTCAAAACAACTTTTTTTAAAGGATATAACATTTTCCTCTGTACAAAAAACAAACAAAAAAAAACTTCAATAAGAGAACACTTTTCACAAGTTATTGCTTTTCAAACAAAAGACCGCACGGCTGCTGAGAAACATTTGGATCAGCCGCGCTTACAATTAGATCCGCATTAAAGGGGACGAGGAGACAAATAGATATATATTTTTGGACAGAATATATAAAAATCAGTTTGGGCAAAATATGAAAAAATATTTGCTGTTCACCATTTCTTCCTTTCTTTCTCTTTTTAAAAATGATTTTGCATAGTTCTCTGAATAATTATTGCTTGCTTCATTCTCCAACCCACCCCCGTTGTTCGAGCTGTATCCTATTGTGATTTTTAAGTGCGACGGGGAAATATTTACAAATAAATCTGGACAAACAAATAAATAATTTAAATAAATAGATCTGGTGGCAGAGTTTGAGACACTAAAAATAACAGAATATATATTTCTAAGTCGAACAGTAAAAGTATACACATAAATCAAAAACATAAAAAACCAGAAATCATATAAATAAAGGAATAAATTAAATCGTATGCGAAAAATCCTCTTGCGTAGCAATTTCACCCATTCCAGGTTTTACTAGGAGCCGGATTTGCCTTGCAGAAAGTCACACCAGGGATGCGTCACGCTGCTACGCAACGGGAGTCTCGTTTCAGTCTCTTGAAGAGCCAGGAGACCGCGGCTGTTCCATTTCTCCCGAATCAGACGCACGACAGTTATTTCGATTTTTTTGCAAAATAATATATTTCAAAAACTTTGCACGGCTGTTTAAATAAACCCAGTTATCCTTTATTGAGCACTGCAGGTTCATTCCGGTGGGGGGCGGGGGGACGGACGACAAAAGTCCAGTCCTTTCCAGTTTATTTTGTAGTTTTATTATTATTTTTTTTAATGCATATTTCCGTGCAAGTTTGTAAAAACCTCGGTTTTGCACTTGGCAGTTCCGGCTCAATGCGGCTCATGTACTACTCTGTGAATATAGCTCCCATGTGCGGATCTGCCATGTGCTGGCCATATGGGTCGAAGGTCATGTCTTGGGGCAGCTCGTAGCTGGAGGTGCAGCCCTGATAGAGCGGCGCCTGTCCTTGTGTCAGAGGCGAGACGGAGGAGGAGGAGGAGGAGGGGGGGGGCGGGGAGATCCGGGGTTGGTAGTGAGACATGAACCCAGCGGCGTGGGCAGCAGCGTGGGCCGCGGCAAAGCCCTTCTCCATCCCCAGCGGAGAGGGCTCCTGCTTGAGAGAGAGGTTACCGCTGACGCTGAGAGGGGGGGTGAGGGGCCCGTCGTAGGGAGGGGTCCCCCCGCAATCCGGGGAGTGGCTATCGAAGTCGGCCAGCCCCTTGGGGTACGGCTTGAGGCGCAGGAGGTGAGAGCGCTCCAGCGTCCCATAGGGGGGGCTGGGGAGACCAGGAGAGGGGTAGCTGCTGTAATGAGGACCGCTGGGGATCGGGCCCCCCATCCCTGAGCACACAGCCCCAGCCTGCTGCTCCACGGGGCCCCTCTCCGTCAGCAGGGGCTGGGGACCCAGCTGCAGGGAGCCAGCGACGAGGTTGCTGGTGGGCTGAGAGAGGCCCTTGCACAGCATCTCCACGAAGACCCTGCTCTCTGAAGACTGCCCTGACTCCAGCACCTCGGACAGGGCCCAGATGTAGTTGTGGGCCAGCCGCAGGGTCTCGATCTTGGACAGCTTCTGGGTCTTGGAGTAGCACGGCATGACCCTGCGCAGGCTCTCCAGGGCGTCGTTCAGCCCATGCATCCGAGAGCGCTCCCGCGCGTTAGCTTTCACCCGCCTGGCCTTGAAACGCTCCACCCGCGCCCTGGTCATCCTCTTCTTCTTAGGACCTCGTCTCTTTGGGGCTCTCTCACCCCTCCTCCTCCCCCTCCCCCTCCTCCTCCTCCTCCTCCTCCTCTTCCACCCCCCTCTCTTCCTCCTCCTCCTCTCGAGTCTCCATGGTGAACCGGCCCAGCTCTGCGCCTCCTTCTTCCTGGGAGCTCAGGTCTTCCTCCACCCAGTCCAGAGAGCTCACCAGCTCAGACATGTCGCCCTCTTGGCCGTAGGGTTTGGTCATCATGGTGCTGGAAAGGAAAACATGGCTTGTTTATAGGTTGGCTCATTTAACAGAGAACATCCTAACAGCGAAAAAGCAGTGCTGCAAACAAGCTGTGTGTGTGTGAGAGAGGGCTCCCCTGTGTGTGTGTGTGTGTGTGTGTGTGTGTGTGTGTGTGTGTGTGTGTGTGTGTGTGTGTGTGTGTGTGTGTGTGTGGTGTGTTCTTAATATTCATCTAGTGAGTTTCCAGTTTATAAATTAAAGAGAGAGAGAGAGAGAGAGAGAGAGATTATTTATTTATTTATTTATTTATCTTCTCGCTTTAATTTCCGAGCCAGTCTTCATTTGTCGTTTCAGTATTCATTGGCTGCGCCCCCTGGTCGGGTAACATGAGCGGCGCTGAGTCTCTGCTGCTGCTCCGCCGGCATGAATAATTGACGGTTACAAAGCTGTTTGTGCAAATCAGGCGAGGACTCGCTGACTTTTCAAAACTGCGTGAAAAATGAACAGAGATCAGCTTACACGCCGCTGCGCCTCCCGAGCGAGGGGAGGGGGGGGGGGGAGAAATATAGGAGAGAGAGAGAGAGAGAGAGAGAGGATAGAGAGAGAGAGAGAGAGAGAGAGAGAGAGAGAGAGAGAGAGAGAGAGATGTTCTAAACTATTGCCCTGTCGGCCCGTGTTTTTTTGGGTCAGGTTATTTAAAGATCAGAAGACCAGTCTTCAAACCAGCTCAGGTCCTGGACTCTTCTTAATTATTATCAAGGGCTAAGCCACGGGCTTTTCCGATTACCCTGCCTGCCTACAAAACGACCCGAGCCTCGCCTGAAGTATAACCGAACCAGCGCGCCTCGGAACCGTGGCATCCAGCTATCAAATAGGCTTTGTGAGGGCGGTCCACTGTGAAAGGCGCTTTATAAAATAAAGACAGATTGTTCTATCAGTTTGCCTTCAGAATCCGCCTTTTTGGCGTCACCTGTAATTCTCAGACAAAGCCCGCAGATCCGCTGTAATCCCCCGCCAGCGCTCTCCGGGCTAAAGCACTCGGGCGACGTCCGGGTCGAACCGGGTTTGCAGTTCGGGTGTGCGGTGCGTTCCAAAGCGTTACGTATATATAAATCGTAACATCTTGTTCCACACTTCATTAACATAAAAAAAATATATATACACATCATGAATTATAAATATAAAGTCTACACGTTATCGTTCTGTCTTATTCAATATTTAATACAGTTCAATTATTTAACGGTATTGCATAATAAAAGAACATTTCAATTCTCTTGGGTAATTGCATTATAAATTATACCCCCCCCCCCCCCTTACAAAAACTAATTGAATTTCGTCTCCCACGCAGCTGGAAATGACATGCTATCCTTAAAGTTTAGAAAAAAAAACAAAAAAAAAAAAACGTTTCAAATGACGAACCAGACGCTTACTCAGTTAGCCGGTGTATGGAAAACAATGAAATACAACGAACCAGCTGCTGTTGTTATTATTATTATTATTATTATTATTATTATTATTATTATTATTATTATTATTATATGCTACTTTGACGTCGTTGCAGAAACCCTGTACAGAAAGCAGCAAGTGCAGCTACTCGGTTCCGCTTCACTGATACAAAGCGAATCAATCCTATCGGGGCATTTCGGATGCAAGCCCTTCTTCAGCTGGAGGAAAAGCCGGGGCGGTGAACAGAAGCGTATAATATCTGAGGCTCTCGTCTGTTTGCTCGGTCAATTTCTCCAGCTCGACCACGCATTTCCGCAGCGCCCGCTTTAAAAGTTTGATGTGTGTTTATGACAGATCGGACCAGGCAGACGGATCGACAAACTGGAAAGACAGACAGACAGACACACACACACACGCTTGTAAGTTTTATGGACGCAACGGGCCCTGCTTTCAGGACCAAATGCATTGAACAGCGCCCGGCTTGTTCATAACGATACCATCACTAAGAAGAAGAAGAAGAAAATTATATTTGCTGTAGTCGGTATTTGTTACTTATAACGAGTTCTAAAACACAGATGAAAGCGAGCAGCAGTTAGTTCCTGGGAGAGGATCCATATTGCAGGTTTTCATTTCTTGGTAGTGAGTTTATTTTATGTTTGGTGGCAGTCTCGGCCGCGCCGCTTGTATTCAGAGCACCCCTTCACAGATTTGAATCTACAGCGTGTTTGTTTCCGCTGTGCTCGGCTTGCTGCTGTGAGGACACACAGAAATCACTTTGTGAAATCAGAAATCAGAACGTTCCAAAGCGATCACGCCAGTTCTATAGAATGTGTGCAGTTTATACGAACAAAGCCCGGTTCTGCAGCCCGGTACCGTGCAGCCAGATCTCTCAGGCAGTTCTGGAAATGCGTCCAGCTGTCAAATATACACGCAGTACAAAACTGTCAGTGTCTTACACTTGAGTGGACATTTTGCGACACCCAAATCGATCCAATACAATATATAGCGAGTTAAAAAAGAAATCTAACGCATTCAATAAATAATTAAAATCCATCTACGTAATTAACATAGTGCATCTAAAAAATACATCTAAATTAAAAACCAACGATTTGAGGAACATGGAAACATCCAAAATAACATTTAAGAACAGGTGACTTTACTGCGACAACAGCAATAATAATAATAATAATAATAATAATAATAATAATAATAATAATAATAATAATAATAATAATGCTTACCTGTGTTCTTTTGAGAAGCGGCAGGCTGTTGCTTGTGCGAGTCCTTGCTCCTGCTCCTGTCCTGTCGTATCGCCCAAACAGAAGTTGTATTTGCCTTCTGCCGCTGTCAGATCCTCTTCCTAACGCTGTCAGATCCTCTTCCTAACGCTGTCAAACCAGCGCCTTTCTCTCTTCGCTTTCGCGTCTGCCCCGCTGCGCACCCATTCACAACTGCCCGGTTCAGGGCAGATCTTCGCATTTCTACCACAGCTCTGGCCACTCCCTCCCTCCCTCCCTCGACTGTCTGTAAGTCTCTCTCTCTCCCCTGTCTGTGTCTGTCGTGTCTGTCTCTCTCTCTCTGCTCAGGCATGGTAAACGCGGCATATGTTTTGTTTTTTATCAGTGTGATTGAAGTCCCGCCGCGCACCACTAATGCTATTGTATGCGAACAGCGCCGCTATTGAACCCGGGCTTGTGGTCCGCAAGTGTCCAGGAATAATCGCATTGTCAACAGAGCGGACATCTGTTACAGGACAGGCGAGCCGAGCGGAGCAGAGCCGTGCCGCGATAGAGTGGTCCCTGGGTCACCCCACCCTCCCCTCTCCTTCTCCTTCTCCCTCCCTTTTCACTTTGAAAATTGCAGTGCCTTTAAACGAACAGATGGGACGACGAGAGACGGAACCTGGCATCTGTTGATCCTATTCATTCCCATAAACTCCTTGCCCTTCCCCTCCTCTCTCTCGTCTCCTCACCCCTCTCAGCGCGCCGGACTCCACAGATTCTCCGGGCTGTACGCGTTTGGAGGGATTGGTGAAAACGCACAACACAATGTCAAACACAATAAAATGAGAAGCGAGATTTCTCCCTTCACAGACCGTGCCTCGGCAAACAATCGCAATTCATAAATAACTCATGTGAGGCAGCTGACATCCGACAGTGCCCCCGACACGGCGTGCTGTACCCGGTGACGTTTCCTAGCCATCAAAACACTCGAATGACAAAGCTATTTATGTTTTTGACCGGACAACTTCTCAAACTCCACAAATTATTTTAAAATGTATAACACACGTGAAATAAAAACGGAAGGTGTGACGGACGGTCATACATGCAGAACACACACGACATGTTTAAATGGTCAGTAACGTTTGCGCAGTCGGGTTGAAGCTGCTCGCTCCTGAGGTATCGCGTCCATCTGCGGCAGAAGCGTGAACCAGCAAGCACTAGACTGAACTTCTGCGCTTCACACAATTAGAGTAAGTCATGAGAACAGAACAATTAAAGAGAAAATGAAAAACAATATATCAAGTTAAAAAAAACAACAAAACCCTCCACAAAGTACAGCCTATCCTCGCATGAGGGCCCTGGCACTGAACCGGTTAACCTGGCCGGGGTCTTTAAGCGTGGGTTTTTACCTGCTGTTTGCCCCGGGCGGCTCGCCTCTACCCTCTTTGCTCTGAAGCCGTGCCCGTCCTCTGCCCGCGTTTTGAACGCGTTGTTGCTCATCTCTCAGAAGACAGCGAGGTGGGACCTCAGCCGCCATGTCCCGACAACCTGAGCGCTTCCCCTGCTGCGCTTTCAAACTCGCCAACGGAGTCGCGACATGCACACCACGTGGCTAACAGGGGGGCTACCTGGACTGAGCGGCTTCTCTATCGCGCTGTGTGCTATTATCATTATTATTATTATCAATAATATCATTATTATTATCAATATCCTGAAAAAAACGCACAGACATTTTACCAGGTGTTTGTTTTTTTTTTTGTTTTGTTTTTTTCGGATTTAATTTAATCACGTGATTGTTTCCTAGATTTAAATTTAGATTTAAGAAAAAAAAAAGTTTAATCCAGGAAATGTGGTCAATAAACAAACAAACAAAAAAAACCACACACACACACTTTCAGCGCAAATAAATGAAGTGAACTCTGCAGTGTGGGTTATTAAACGCAGGTGTGATAATCGAAGCCTACAGGCTAATTAACTCTTTATCGGGGACCGCAATTCACACGGGTGAAGGCCAGCCGGGGTGAGCATTCGGCTGTGACACCTGCGTGGAATTGGTCATAAATTGTGCAGTCAAAGCAATATTCTGCCTCTAATTACCCCCCTCTTTCAGGACAGCTTTCCCCGGAGTGTGATTCGGTCCACAGGGACCGGGGTCAGGCCTGGTTAGCAGCGCCCCCTCCCCGGGGCCGGAGCGGCGCATTCAGCTCCAGTTAGCAGAGTCACCGCTGAACCTCAAGTGAGTCCTGGCACAGCAGAGAGAGAGAGACACCCCTCCACGGGCAGAGCGGAGCCTGGGGACTCGGGTTAAAAAAATACAAAAAATAATAACAGAATGAGAGAGAGAGAGAGAGAATTGAGACGCTTTTATGATGAACTTTATCACCCAAAATACTCGAATGACAAAGTTCTTGAAACGAGAAGAAACCGAGTCAAGCAGACAGGCGTTTCTATGGTATTTGAAACAGCTTTCATAGAAAATCGTTTTTTTTTTTTTTTTTTTTTTTTTTTTTTTTTTAATTTACTGCCACCACTTGTATAATTAAATTAATGAAATACACGGATGAGCTTTCACTGGGATTTCACCCAGCGACTCGTCCTGGAGCAGGCTCAGCTTTCAAGGACGCCCGTGTGCGCGATTTCATTGCTTTATTATCCTCCCCTTGCGTCAGGGCTTGTGCCACCGAGTCAAGCAGACAGAGGCTTCTAACGAGGGAGGGAGACGCTTCCACAGAATAACAGGACACAGAACTCTGCAGAGATCAAAGTTTATTGTGAGAGGGTGAGGGGGTGAAAGAGAGAGGGGGAGAGAGAGACGGAGTGCTCAGGGTGATATAGGGTAGGCGGAGGCGATGAATTTCTTGCCGTTCCCGTAGAAGGAGTTTGTCCAGGTGTAGGTCTGGATGGCGATGGGCTTCCCTCCCAGACTCAGCCGGCACCTGAAGGGTTAACAGACACAACTCAGGTTGAAACGCGTCCAAGAATTTAACAAACTTCCT
>NW_024472278.1:0-25000 GCF_017654505.1 Polyodon spathula | reverse complement strand
TTTAGCATTACAAGAAGCGAATCTGTGAGGCGCAGAGCATCTCTTATAAGTGCACCTGTGTGCGTAGTGCACCTTTTCTATACAAATCTGAGGCCTGTCTCTCATATATAATTGACTTTTATCTTATTTGAAAACGTTCTTGTTCATTTACTCTCAATGGAATTTACTCTACGAGCCAAATATTTTTAAGTGTAACTGCTCTTAGTCGAAATCGCTCCCAGACCTCATTATTTAGTGCATGTTTTTGATCTCATTTTGATTTGTTGTTATTTTCCATTGTATTGTATTTTATAAATGCTCCGGGAGCCCTGCCCCGGACTGGTCCACGGGACTCTTCCCGTGTGGATTCTGTACTCACGCCTTGCCGGGTCGAGCGATGAAGCACAGAGAGTACACGGCCAGGTCAAACTCAGGGCTGCTCCCGATGAACGCCGAGCCCACCTGCTTGTAGTAGCCGTCCCAGTTAAACTGCAGCCCCAGCACGTCTGGATAACTGGTCCACTAGGAAACGATTAAAAAAAGAGAACTGTGTTTATTGTACACATTGCGATGAAAAATAAAAAAAGTTCCACTTGTGCAACGCTGACACCTGGTGGTGCACTGCTGGTAATGCAGCCTGTTCCTTTTTCCATTGTGCAAAGCAGGGATGGGAATAAGAGTCCTACATTGCATAGCAGTTAGACCCACTCGTGGTTTTGCTATGAGTTTAATAATGAGACACACCTGAGCTTGTTTCCTGCACACACTGGGGCTCATCAAGCTAGTAGTGAAACCTGGGCAAAGTGCTGTGCAATAGGAGTGTTATTGTCAGCCCTGGTGCAGGGGGCAGTTTCTCACGGCAGTTTTATCTTGTCGCTTGGTTTCTGCTTACCGGCCCGTCGAAGCTGTGGCTGTAGTAGTTGAGAAGCCCCTGTTTCTCCAGCAGGTAGAACCGAATCCAGTTGTGGAACCCAGAAACCTTGCTATTCTTAATCTCTCCTGGAGAGAGAGAGAGAGAGAGAGAGAATATGCATCAGTCTGTTACACACACACACACAGTCAGGCCAGGCTGACTGGTTACCTGAGAAGACGTGTTCAAAGCCGCTGGAGTCAAGCTTCCCATTCCCGCGGGAGTACAGACCAAACCACATCATCTTGAGATCCTGAATGAACTCCACCTCAGAGCTGTAGTACCCTGCAGAGGCACACAGAGAGACACAAGCAGAGTCAGTGAATCATTGATTCTACAGGCGCTGCACAGAAACCAGGTCTGCAGGACACAGTGTTGTAGGTGAAGTGCAGGCAGAGTGGAATGGAACGCGTCACCTAGCGATGTTCTTGAGGCTGAATCATTGGGATCTGTGCAGGACCAATCAGCTACGAGTTACAGACGCTACATTCTAAACAGGAACCACTATAGACACTATTGTAAACAGGAAGCACTATAGACGCTCTATTGTAAACAGGAAGCAGTATGGACACTATATTGTCAACAGGAAGAAGTGGTGCCCTACCCTTGGTGAACAGGAAGTTGTAGAGCTCCTTGCCCAGCGCAGTGCCCATCACAGCGGCCCTCAGGAAGCTGTCCTGCTCCCCCTGCTGCTCGGAGGAGAAGTTCTCTGCGCTGCCCGTGAAGCGAGAATAGTTATCCAGCAGCTTGAGGAAGGAGGAGAAGGTGGGCTTGGTGAAGAGAACACCTTCATTGACAAAACTGTACAACCTGAGAGAGAGAGAGAGAGAGAGAGAAGCTCAGAGACAGCATGTCAGTACGTGAGCCTACCTCTTCGAGTAAAAACTATCCAGAAAGATACACACACTCAAAGTGTGTGACAGTTTACCCCCCCCCCCCCCGTGTCCCTGTCCCTCCCTGTCTCTGTACCCCCTGTGTCCCTTTGTCCCTGCCCCACCCTGTCTCTGTACCCCCTGCCCCTCCCTGGTTCTCTCACGGCTGTGGGGAACGGTCCTGCGGGCTGCCGGTCTCAGAATCAGGGATGAGGCTCTGCGGGTTAAGGATCAGGTCTCCGGGGCAAGCCTTGTTCACATCCAGAGAGAGGAGCCTCTCCGAGAGGGACTGCATCTCCGAGTCCGAGATAGAGGCATTACCGGGGGAGCTGCCTGAGAGGGGAGAGGAGAGAGCCGTGTCACCTCCACACAGCTACAGGGGAGAGGAGAGGAGAGAGCCATGTCACCTCCACACAGCTACAGGGGAGAGGAGAGGAGAGAGCCGTGTCACCTCCACACAGCTACAGGGGAGAGGAGAGGAGAGAGCCGTGTCACCTCCACACACAGGGGAGAGGAGAGGAGAGAGCCATGTCACCTCCACTGTCTAGGGGAGAGGAGAGGAGAGAGCCATGTCACCTCCACTGTCTATCTGTCTGTCTGTGTGTGTGTGTGTGTGTGTGTGTGTCTCTGTGTCTGTCTGTCTGTCTGTGTGTGTGTGTGTGTGTGTGTGTGTGTGTGTGTGTGTGTGTGTGTGTGTCTGTCTGTGTGTGTGTGTGTGTGTGTGTGTGTGTGTGTGTGTGTGTGTGTGTGTGTGTGTGAGTGTCTCTGTGTGTCTGTCTGTGTGTGTGTGTGCGAGTGTCTCTGTGTCTGTCTGTGTGTGTGGTTCTGTGTGAGGGACGTCACTCTGTCACATTCCTCTTCCTGTTTGGGCAGTGCTCTCATTCCCTCTGGGATCCCCACAGCTGACATCGGATTAGGAGAGACTCTGATCTCTTTGATACCGGGCCAGTCTTCACAACCTCGCTGATAAACACCGGCTGATTCTCACATACAAACCAGGCCAGACCGGCCCGCGCTTTCACAGGACCAGCGCCGGCCGCTGGGACAGAAACGGGCTCCACTGGACCGCCTCGTACTTAACATGGAAAGAGAAACCAGCCCAGGGGAGCCACACTCCGGTCCTCGAGGGACCGCGGCGTCTCCTGGTTTTCATTCCAGCTCAAGCTCTCAGTTAACTCCAGGGAGCTAATTATATGTTCAATTGGACGTGTTTAATATTTTTTAAAAGGTCTTTTACAGTAAAAAAAAAAAAAAACTACAAGAAACCGAGTCGAACAGACAGGCATTTCTAATGCTAGCTCGCTTGTTAATTGAAGGGAATGAGAAAGCCGTCACTTACCATAAAGGCTGATGGAAAGACACAGAGCGGTCAGGAAGGAGAGCTTCATTGTGGAGATCCTACAGATCCAGCGCTGAGCATTGTCACACCACCTGCTTATATAGTCTAATCGGACCAATCACAGAGCTCGGAGCAAGCCAACAGGGGGAGCTCTGTCCAATCACAGAGCTCAGAACAGTTGAACAGTTGCAATGGCACCCCCCCACCCCCCCCCCCCCCCAACTTATTAACTAATTATTTATCTTTACAACTGCTCCCTTCTGCTTATCAACAGAACACTTTGTTTGTCTGAGTGTTATTAGAATTGGCCTGCATTCACCTGCGCTGTTCACACAGAGACAGGGCCTGTGACAGCGAGATCTCTCTGTCCCTCATTCACTGCAGCAGAGTCTCCTGTCAGCTTCACACCTGCACGTAGGAGCTACAGACTACAGTGTGGCTCCTCGAGCGGGCCGGTCCCAGCCTGTGAGATTCTCAAGAACAGGCCTGCGGTGCAATGCATGTGTCAAGCCGGGTGTTAAAAGCGATTCTGCCTCAACAGTGTGGCTAGCCATTCCACCCCCTCCCCACTCTCTCTGTGTCTCCTTCCCTCAGTCCGTCTCCGCTGTCCAGCTGTGTGTCCTCTGGTCCCGGTGTCTGCTCTTCAGGTAATGGTTCGTGAACTCGTTTTAAGGTTTGAAAGACTCATTTGCAGACTTGTCTTTTGATCAGTGTGTGGGGGGGGTCGAGTGAGAGCATGGGACAGGATCGCAGGCTGCAGCTGCTCTGCAGAGGAAGGTAATCAGTAACCAAAAAAAAAAAAAAAAAAAAAAAAAAAAAAAAAAACACCTTTCCAAACAGAACTACAGATAACTTCAAAACCAGACCAAAAAAAAAAAACAAACCACAAAACAAACCGACAAACACAGAGTCTGGCCAGCATTTGTCTAGGTTTATTAAGTCTGATAGTGAAGGCAAGTGTTGGCAAAGCGTTGTGTGTGTCTATTACATTAGATTGCATTAGATTACTGTAAAGCCATAAATATTTGCAAGCCTTTCACTATGCGTTCATGGCGTATGAAAACCATGTCTGCAGCCTGCCTCTGGGAGCCGCTGTATACACTGTCAGTGTTGCAGGAGCCGCACGCTGTGTGGTTGGGACGGCTCCCTCTCTCCCTGGCTGCCTGGCTGGGAGGGCATCACACTCTCCTCTCCGCGGTCAGTCTCTTGCGAAGGATGTGTTCGAGGTGTGCTTTCTCCGTGAAGTGGAAGTCTATCTTGTACTTCGCCAGGATCTTCAGGATGGGTCGCAGGGTGAGCCACCATTCCTGCTTGGGGATGCGGTGCCTGGAGGAGGACAAACCGATCGAATCAGTCAGTTGA
This sequence comes from Polyodon spathula, assembly GCF_017654505.1. NCBI lineage: Eukaryota > Metazoa > Chordata > Actinopteri > Acipenseriformes > Polyodontidae > Polyodon > Polyodon spathula. The sequence goes on along the minus strand of NW_024472278.1, from coordinate 20,538 downwards.
TCAATCCGAATGATTGAGTCACTGAGCAGATGCTTTTACCCAAAGTGACTGGGGGCGGGGGCCACGCATCAACAGCTGCTGCTGCTGCAGAGTCACTTCCAATAGGACCTCGCTTGTTTTGCATCTCGTCTGGAAGACGGAGCACAAGGAGGTTCAGTGACTCGCACAGGGTCCCACACAGTGAGTCAGTGGCTGAGCCAGGATTTGAACCCCGGGGACCTCCTGGTAACAAGCCCCTATCTCTAACCACTGGACTCCCCAAGCCTCGCATTCTTATATAGCGCCTTTCACGGCACAAGAACTCACTCGAAATCTGTCTGCTCCTTCAGTTCAGAGACAGGCTGGAAAACGAGGTTCCTCTTTTTCATCCCGAGGACGCAGGCGGAGTCCGGGGTGTTAGCGAAGATCCGCCCTGCAGGGGGAGACGGGGGGGGGGGGGCAGGGTTTTATTAGCATCCCTGAATGACAATCACCACTGCATAGCAGTTTAATCCGTTTCTGGTTCCAGTAAGAGTTTGATAAGATGCACACCTGAGCTTGTTACCTGGACACACTGGGGCTGATCAAGCTCCTGGTAAAACCTGGACTGGGGGACACTGCTGTGCAATAGGAGTCTTATTAGCACAAGACAAGGCCATTCAGACCTTCACTCACCGTGTCTGCAACATTCCTTCAGCTTGTCACTCAGCCACAGCACCGCCTTCGCCCCCAGCTTGGTGCCGAAATTCCTGTCAAAGGGAGTGGGGGTCCCGCCCTGTACGGAGACAGAGACACGGAGACCCAGAGAGAGAGAGAGAGACAGAGGAGAGAGGAGAGAGAGACAGAGACATCATTTAAACCCTACAGTTAAATGAGGGGAGTTCTGAACCCCAGGGCTGGGTGCAGCAGCAGCAGCAGGAGGGGGTGGGACCGTACCTGCTGCATGTGTCCCAGGACGTTCTTCCTGCAGTCGAACGTGCCCCGCCCCTCCTCGGAGTACAGACTGAGGAGGAAGTCAGTGGTGTAGCTGAGATTGCATTTCTCATTCCTACAGAAACACACACGGCCAGGTCAGTGAGTTCCAGAGCCGCGCAGCGCAAAGCGAGCGTCTGCTGCAGCCGAGGCACACCTCATAAAAACACCGCGCTACGGGCCTCACCCTGCAGAACAAACTCCCTGTGCTTCACACAGGTCTAGTGAACCCTGCTGAATAATGTTAGATTACTCACTTACACACCTCTCTGTAGCTTTCCAGATACTTAACCAACAACTGAAACATTTTACATTTTGAAATCTAACATGAAGCACTGCACTACTAGCGGCTGCTAGACACTTGCGATCTCATTTTGTAGTTTTATTCGATTACCCAGTGTTCAATAAAATATCTAAAATGACGTTCATGTGGATATATGCGAAGAATGAAAAGCAGAAGACCGGGGTTCGACTCCCCGGCGGCAGGCAGTCACGTTTCATTTGAAAGGCTGTCTCTGTGGGTTACATACCTGAGGATCAGGCCTCTCTTCACAGTGGTCTTCATCTTCTCAATGAGATGCTCCACGTTCACCTGCAGACACAAGGAGTCCCTCGTCTGAGAAAAGGTTCACAAAACCGACTGCTTCAACGTGCAAGCAGGGATGGGAACGAGACTCCCACTGCATAGCTGTTTGATCCATTCTCTGGTTTAATCAGACGCACACCTGAGCTTCTTACCAATACACCCTGGGGCTAATCAAGCTCCTGGTAAAACCTGGAATGGGTGAAACTGCTGAGCAACAGGAGTCAGGGGAGACCTGGCTGTGTGACTCCCCCCTGCACCCCACGCGGCCGTGCCTTTACCAGGGGAGACCCTCGGGGACCCCTGCGCTCCCCTGACTCTGCGACTCCCCCCTGCACCCCACGCGGCCGTGCCTTTACCAGGGGAGACCCAGTTTCTAATTAGTCTAATAACTGCTAGATTTGCATGTGATGTTTTAGGAGCCCGAGCCCTTTCTGTGCAGGCGGCTCCAAGGACGGCACCTCGAGGTCGTGGATTGAGAAGGGTTCCTCAAAGATGTAGGCAGCGTCCGCTCCTGAGGCCAGGCCTGCCATGGTTGCTAGGTAACCGCAGTACCCGCCCATGGTTTCAACGATGAAGACCCTGCGCTTCGTACCCGCTGCAGACTGCTTGATCCGATCACAGGTCTGCAGAGAGAGAGAGAGAGAGAGAGAGAGAGAGAGAGCAGTGTGTGTGTGTCACCATAGTGACGGTGTTGAGCAGTGTGTCTCACCATGGTGACTGTGTTGAGCAGTGTGTGTGTCTCTCACCATGGTCACGGTGTTGAGCAGTGTGTGTGTCTCTCACCATGGTGACGGTGTTGAGCAGTGTGTGTGTCTCTCACCATGGTGATGGTGTTGAGCGCAGTGTCGGCTCCGATGCTGAAGTCAGATCCTGGCACGTTGTTGGACACGGTCGCTGGGATCACCACCAGCGGGATGCAGAGCTCCTCATAGCGCTCCCGAGCCGCAAGCAGCTCCAGACTGCCAGTGTACGCCTGGACAGGGATAGGGAGAGAGGACCGGAGGACAGGATCAATGAGGATCTCACTGTACAGGGACAGGGAGAGAGGACCGGGGGACAGGATCAACGAGGATCTCACTGTACAGGGACAGGGAGAGAGGACCGGGGGACAGGATCAACAAGGATCTCACTGTACAGGGACAGGGAGAGAGGACCGGGGAACAGGATCAATGAGGATCTCACTGTACAGGGACAGGGAGAGAGGACCGGGGGACAGGATCAATGAGGATCTCACTGTACAGGGACAGGGAGAGAGGACCGGGGGACAGGATCAACAAGGATCTCACTGTACAGGGACAAGGAGAAAGGACCGGGGGACAGGATCAACGAGGATCTCACTGTACAGGCAGGTCTGACCAAACAAACAATCTCTCCGTCGATCACGATTTCTATTTGAATTTTCAGAAATTGGAAAACAGTTTGAAGTCTGCGGAGTTCCAGAAGCTGCCTCTGCTGTACCTCGAAGCCCCCGATGATGACCAGCGCGTGGATATTGAACTTGCTGATCGCGAGGCTGATCTCATCCATGAGCTTCCCAGGCATGACCCTGCAGAGACACACGCACACGCACACGCACACAGAGACACGCACACGCACACAGAGACACGCATGCACACGCACACACACACACGCACGCACACGCACACACACACGCACGCACACGCACACGCACGCACACACAGAATTATTATTACAGTCTGCAAAATGAAAATCGAAGGAAATGGAATTGAGAACAGATTTTTTCTTTTTTTTAATGGAATGGTATTTGAATTGAAGTTAACCAGCAATTGACCCCCCAGCCCTGATCACAAGCGCCACCCAACAGTGATAACAGTGTTAACTCTTCTCATCTGCAGCAGATTACTTGAACCAGCGCTACTGAAAAAGAACAAGGCTGATCTCTTACCGCTTCGTGCCCAGGATCGAACCCCCTTTCCCAGTCCAGCCCCCGACATCGTTCCACCCGATCGGCTCAATCTGTATGTGTGGGGGGGTAATAAAATCCAGATCATTCCCTACTGCAGCTTCACAGAAGCTGATATTATACACCTTATCATTCCTGGATGCATATTAAATTTAAAAAAAAAAAAGAGGAAAATGTATTTTATATATCAGGGATGGGAATAAGACCCCCGTTGCATCGCAGTTTGATCCGTTCCTGGTTTAGCTAGGAGTTTAATAAGACACACCTGAGCTTGTTGCCTAGACACCCTGGGGCTAATCAAGCTGGTATTAAAACCTGGACTGGGCGACACTGCTGTGCAATAGGAGTCTTATTTCACCGGCAACGTTTAACAAGAGACGCCCCTAACAAGGGACAGGGCCTTTCTCGTTCCCAAACATCTCCTCTGTTTGTCTGTGTTCACATTGCCTTTACACTGATCCAATGCGTTTCGTTTGGACTAAAGAACAGCAGTGAGGCTCGCTGTGCAGCACCTGTCCTCCAGCCAGCCCCTCGAAGCTGTCGTGGACGGCCAGCATGTGGTGGCCCTGACTGATCCCGATTCTCACGGTGGATCTGACCGCTGCGTTCATTCCAGCACAGGGAGCGCCCACATTCATCACCGCAATGTTGAAATTACTCTGAGAGGAGAGAGAGAGGGGGGGGGAGACAACGATCTCATCATGACAACGAAGCCAGTGGGTGCGTTGAGTTAGTGAGCCGCTCAGAGCCGCTCAGTGAAAGAACCCACTGAACCCACAGAGCTTCAGAGCGGATTTCATCAGTGACCCGAGCCGCTCAGTTACTGTGAAACTGATCAGATATTAGAAATGAAATTGAGAGAGAGGGAGGGTCGGGGTTTCTCAATATCCACAAACCACTAAATAAACCAACATTTAATACCATGAGTATTATTATTATTATATAGTAGTAGTATAGTAGTATTAATAATAATAATAACAATAATAAACAGTCTCTCCTCCTCGGCTCCAGAGCTGCCATCCCTACCTTGTCCTCTGGAGGGCGAATGTGAGCCAGTAGCTTGTATGTGTTCCAGTTGTTCTCGAAGCTCCTGTGACAATGAGAGGGAGGAGAGTGAGAGGAGAGAGAGAGGACAGAGTCACACACTCCACAGCGCCGAGCAGAGAGGAGGAGAGAGAGAGGACAGAGTCACACACTCCACAGCGCCGAGCAGAGAGCAGCGCAGAGGAGAGAGAGAGGACAGAGTCACACACTCCACAGCGCCAAGCAGAGAGCAGCGCAGAGGAGAGAGAGAGGACAGAGTCACACACTCCACAGCGCCGAGCAGAGAGCAGCGCGGAGGAGAGAGAGAGGACCGAGTCACACACTCCACAGTGCCGAGCAGAGAGAAGCGCGGAGAAGACCTTACCTTCCTCTCAGCTTGATAGCGTCATCAAACCTGCCCTCTGCCATCGCCCGGGTCACATCCTTCGTCTGAAACACACAACAGGGCTGGTCAAACTCATTACATACAGACAGAGACACAGACAGAGAGAGAGCGCACGAGACACACACTGACACACACAGACACACACACACACACACACTGACACACACACACACACACACACACACACACACACACACACACACACACACACACTGACACACACACACACACACACACACACACACACACACACACACACTGACACACACACACACTGACACACACACACTGACACACACACACTGACACACACACACTGACACACACACACACACAGTCCTCACCACTTGCACACATTCCATGAGTGGCAGTCTCACAGCCTGGTTTCCGGACAGGCTGACCACACAGGCAGGGGTCTCTGGAGTGGCATCTAGCAGGGCCATGACTGCCTCCACCCCCATCCTACTGCCCTGAGACACGGGGGGGAGAGGGGAGAGAGAGAGAGACTTAATCTCATTCATCTACAGATTTACAGTTACTAATTCTGTGGTTTGGGTGCTTTAGTTTCTTCACCTATCTCCTGCTACGCCCCACAGGAAGTTACAGGTGAAAGGTGAAAGGGTAAGAAGGGGTGTTAGTGCTCGTACCAGGATGCGGTCGAATGCGGAGGGGGTCCCCCCTCTCTGCACGTGCCCCAGGATTGTCACACGAGTGTCGTACCCCAGTCTCTTCACCACCAGCTGAGCGAGAGAGAGAGATGGTTTACTATGGTTTGTTTTTTAAAATGCTTTACCAGACCTCTCTGTGCTTTACAATGCTTCCCTATGCTTTACCAGACCTCTCTGTGCTTTACAATGCTTCCCTATGCTTTACCAGACCTCTCTGTGCTTTACAATGCTTCCCTATGCTTTAGCAGACCTCTCTGTGCTTTACAATGCTTCCCTATGCTTTACCAGACCTCTCTGTGCTTTACAATGCTCCCCTATGCTTGCCTATGGTTTACCGTGCCTCCCTGTGCTTGCCTGTGCTGTATTACACTGTGCAGTTTCTGTGTAAAGTCTGTGCTGCTGTGCTCCCCTCACTCACATCCTTCACCATGTCAGAGCTGATGGGTTTGCCATGCTTGTCGATCGCTCCCTCCGCCACGATGAGCACGTTCAGACGAGACCCTCGACTCCGAGTCTGCGGGACAAACCAGGAGAGGTGAGAGACAGAGAGAGAAAGAGACAGAGAGACAGAGAGAGAGAGAGAGAGAGACACAGACACACACAACACTGCATCACCCCCCTCACCTCGCTCAGCCATCCCTCACCTCACTCAGCCGCCCCCCTCACCTCGCTCAGCACCCACCCTCACCTCGCTCAGCACCCACCCTCACCTCGCTCAGCTGCCCCCCTCACCTCGCTCAGCACCCCCCCTCACCTCGCTCAGCACCCCCCCTCACCTCGCTCAGCTGCCCCCCTCACCTCGCTCAGCAGCCCCTCACCTCGCTCAGCCTCCTGCACAGATGGTCCTCCCAGTCATCCTCCGGGGGCATCTCAGGAATGAAGACCCAGTCCGCCCCACAGGACAGAGCAGTGACCAGAGCGAGGTACCTGAGAGACACGGGACAAAGAGTCATCAAGAGACACGGGACAAGAGCAACAGCTACCTGTCAGAGACGCTGCAGAGTGACGAAGGGCTGAACTGGGATTCAGCAGCACTGGGAATGGAACCAAGAGATTGAAGAGAGAGGAGAGAGAGAGAGGGAGGGAGAGAGGAGAGAGAGTGGGAGGGAGAGAGAGAGAGAGAGAGAGAGAGAGAGAGAGAGAGAGAGAGAGAGAGAGACTCACCCACAGTGCCGTCCCATCACCTCCAGTATGAAGGTCCTCTGGTGGCTGAGAGAGAGAGAGATGAAACCAGTCAGCCTCACCAACACAGACTTGAACACAGCAGTTGAAAAAATAAAGAAATACAGAAAAGACTGTGCTTCCGTACAGCTGCTCTTCACACCGAGACGCAAGGCAAGTGTATCTGGGCCTCACGCCATTCATCTCATACCAGCAGACAGAAGAGAAACGATGGAAAAAAAACACCTCCATCGCCAGGACGGCTTTTCCAAAAGCAGCCCGCTTGCCCGGAGGCACCCCAGCCCTGCCCGCGGCGGCAGTGCCAGCCCTGTCGGTACCTCTGTGCCGTGGTGGTGATGGCGTCTACCACCTCCATGATGCGGTGCAGCGCAGAGTCCGTGCCGATCGTCATGTCCGTGCCGCAGAAATCATTATCGATGGAGCCGACCATCCCCACGATGTTGAGGTGAGAGGAGAACTTCGCCTGCTCCATCGAGATCTTACCTGGGGGGGGGGAGGAGTTCTGAGCGGTGTTTCTGGTTCATCTCTGTGTGTTGCTTGCTCCTCTCTCTCTCCCTGTGTTATACCTGTGTTGGTCTCAGTGTGTGTTGCTGGCTGGCTCCTCTCTCTCTCCTCTCTCTCTGTTATAGCTGTGTTGGTCTCAGTGTGTGTTGCTGGCTGGCTCCTCTCTCTCTCCTCTCTCTCTGTTATAGCTGTGTTGGTCTCAGTGTGTGTTGCTGGCTGGCTCCTCTCTCTCTGTTATAGCTGTGTTGGTCTCAGTGTGTGTGCTGGCTGGCTCCTCTCTCTCCTCTCTCTCCTCTCTCTCTCTCTGTTATAGCTGTGTTGGTCTCAGTGTGTGTTGCTGGCTGGCTCCTCTCTCTCTCCTCTCTCTCTGTTATAGCTGTGTTGGTCTCAGTGTGTGTTGCTGGCTGGCTCCTCTCTCTCTCCTCTCTCTCTGTTATAGCTGTGTTGGTCTCAGTGTGTGTTGCTGGCTGGCTCCTCTCTCTCTCCTCTCTCTCTGTTATAGCTGTGTTGGTCTCAGTGTGTGTTGCTGGCTGGCTCCTCTCTCTCTGTCTCTCTCTCTGTTATAGCTGTGTTGGTCTCAGTGTGTGTTGCTGGCTGGCTCCTCTCTCTCTCCTCTCTGTCTGGTCTAGCTGTGTTGGTGTGTGTGTTGCTGGCTGGCTCTCTCTCTCTCTCCTCTCTCTCTGTTATAGCTGTGTTGGTCTCAGTGTGTGTTGCTGGCTGGCTCTCTCTCTCTCCTCTCTCTCTCTGTGTTGGTCTCAGTGTGTGTTGCTGGCTGGCTCCTCTCTCTCTCCTCTCTCTCTGTTATAGCTGTGTTGGTCTCAGTGTGTGTTGCTGGCTGGCTCCTCTCTCTCTCCTCTCTCTCTGTTATAGCTGTGTTGGTCTCAGTGTGTGTTGCTGGCTGGCTCCTCTCTCTCCTCTCTCTCTGTTATAGCTGTGTTGGTCTCAGTGTGTGTTGCTGGCTGGCTCCTCTCTCTCTGTTTCTCTCTCTCTGTTATACCTGTGTTGGTCTCAGTGTGTGTTGCTGGCTGGCTCTCTCTCTCTCCTCTCTCTCTGTTATAGCTGTGTTGGTCTCAGTGTGTGTTGCTGGCTGGCTCCTCTCTCTCTCCTCTCTCTCTGTTATAGCTGTGTTGGTCTCAGTGTGTGTTGCTGGCTGGCTCTCTCTCTCTCTGTTCTCTCTCTCTCTCTCTCTCTCTCCGCCCCCCTCCCCCTCTCTCTCTCATACCTGTCTTCACCAGCTCGGCGAGGTGTCCACTCCATTCACAGCGGAATTCATTGGCTCCGGTGAGGCTGCCGTCCCCCCCGATCACACACAGGTTGGTGATGCCTCTCGTCACCAGGTTACAGGCAGCCTTGGCGCGCCCCTCCCGGGTACGAAACTCCTGACAGCGGGCGCTGCCAATCACCGTGCCCCCCTGCACGGCAAGAGCAGAGAGGCAGAGGAGAAACACACAACCCTGCAGTCTTGAATTTCATTTTAATAAAGAAAACGACAGGGGTGTAAACCATCAGCGCCAATACTTATGAATAATATTCTTAAAATTCTACAATATTTCTATGCATTATGTTTGTGTGCAATATACACACACAGGGCTAAAGCCATTAACAGTGTATATACATAGTGTGTGTGTGTATATATGTCAGTGAGTTTGTGTATTAGTTTGTGTGTGTGTGTGTGAGAGCGTGCACATCCTGTCTGCAGGGTGACTCTCCCTCCTCCCTCTTTCAGCTCGTGGTATTTGGGCTGGACGCCCCCCCCGATCCTGTTACAGCTGAGGGAGCACTAAATGTCACCACAAAGGTCACTGCAAAGGTCTGGATCTGCAGCACCCCCCCGGGCAAGAGGAGGAAAGCAGCACAGAACGAAACGACGCGAACGAGGGGAGGAGAGCAGCACAGAACGAAACAACGCGAACGAGGGGAGGAGAGCAGCACAGAACGAAACGACGCGAACGAGGGGAGGAGAGCAGCACAGAACGAAACGACGCGAACGAGGGGAGGAGAGCAGCACAGAATGAAATGACGCGAACGAGGGGAGCGTTGCTGTTTTTAGAATACACACAGTAAACATTGTATTTAGAACTGACCCCAGGTCTGCAGTGGATTCTGCTTCATTTCCGCCCCCCCTCCTAGTCACTCACCAGCTGCAGCATCATGGACACGCTCTCCCAGGTTGCCTCCCGAATATTGTCTCCCCCGTCCACCAGCCCCTGGTACCCCTGCAAACCAGGACAGGGCAGTCAGACACAGAGATGCAATCGAGCCGGATTTCGCTGCCAGGCCAGTGCAAAAAACAAAGTCTCTTTTTATTTTATTTTTGTAGTGAAAGCAGGAGCGGATCAAACTGCTACGCGACAGGAGTCTTATTAAAAATAAGACTCCTATTGCACAGCAGTTTCACTGCTAGCAGCTTGATCAGCCCCAGTGTGTCTAGGTAACAAGCTCAGGTGTGTCTGATTATTACAGTCATAGTCAAACCAGGAATGGATCAAACTGCTATGCAACGGGAGTCTTGTTTCAATCTCTCTAATATTATACAGGGGTGCAACCAGCATGGGTCTGCTGTGTGGATTTTGTGTGGGGGGGGGTGTGTACAGACCTCGTGCACGAAGAACACTTTGGCTCCAGTGTAGATCCCCACTCTCACTGCAGCCCGGACTGCTGCATTCATCCCTGAGAGAGAGAGAAAGGAACACACGTGAGAGAGAGGAGAGGATCGATGGATCAGAGATACAGCGGCGAGGGACTGTCACGTCAGTATCGCCCCTGGAACACCGCAGTCACAGGGAGGCCCGTCCTGGCAGGTCTGCTGCTGTTGTAAAAGCCTCGCTGGCCGCTCTGTACTGTAAGAGTGGGGATCGTGTTACACCTGCCCTGTGTGGATTATCACAGCAGCTGAGACACTGACCCAGAGCCTGACACCTCGCACTGAATACCAGCTAAAGGGCACAGCAGCTAAAGTTAGACCCAAAAAACACAAGGTCAAACCGCAAAGAGAGACAGAGATAGAGGCTTGTGACTAAACAAGAAAACTATTCAGCACTGAGCTCCTCAAACCCACTGCCTTCCACACTGCAGCCCAGCGCTTTCTTTATCTAACCACTGAGCTCCTCAAACCCACTGCCTTCCACACTGCAGCCCAGCGCTTTCTTTATCTAACCACTGAGCTCCTCAAACCCACTGCCTTCCACACTGCAGCCCAGCGCTTTCTTTTTATCTAACCACTGAGCTCCTCAAACCCACTGCCTTCCACACTGCAGCCCAGCGCTTTCTTTATCTAACCACTGAGCTCCTCAAACCCACTGCCTTCCACACTGCAGCCCAGCGCTTTCTTTATCTAACCACTGAGCTCCTCAAACCCACTGCCTTCCACACTGCAGCCCAGCGCTAGCTCCTTCGTAGCTCCTGTAGTTTCGATTTGTTGTGCGTATGAAATCAAACCAGTGGAACTGAAGACCTTAGAAAACGGACAAAATAGGCAAATCAGTGATTGTCTAATTGAACGGATGATTTTAATGCACTCAATTAAAAACAGTAAAGAGAAAAGGAACACACAGCCACTCCTGGTAAAACGCAGGAGACTTTTTAGAAGTTGTTTGACACGCCTGACTAAAGCACAAAGCGGTCTGGCATTTTCACACACGAGTGCCTATAGTTTCTATATCACTGATTACTGAGCGGAGATTGAAATCCTCGCACCCCGAGGTGTTCATGCAGGCGGGTATATAAAGGATATCAGTGACACATGTTGAGGTGTTCACGACTGCGACTGTATATTTTTTAGATTAACTAAAAAGTTTGAAAGGGGTACCCCCCCTACCCCCCTACTCTTACCTTGTGCATCGCCTCCAGAAGTGAGCACGGCTATAGCCTTACCCACGCCCAGCTTGGTGGCATCGCTGTGCTTGGCAGACTGGCTCGACATGACCTCGGACTCTGAAAGAACAGAGAGAGACAGAAGTGAGTTTGCTTTTCCCCCCTCGACACAGGCAGACAGACCCAGAGAGAGGCACGTTTTCCTGCTAGCTGCTACACTGGAAACAGAAACACAGACACAGAGACCACAGAGCAGAGCAGAGCAGAGCAGAGTGTCTCCTTACATCTCACCCCACTCCCCGCACTAAATTTAACATGAGCTACGAGCGCACGGAAAGGGTAAGGGTGAGCCCAATTCAATTAATATGCATTTTATACAATCTACACTGGCGCTGTGACGAAACTAAACCTGCACAGTGGAATGTAATTTTGCAAACGGTTTGAAATCCGGAGGAAACCAAGGCAACGCACCTGTCCGCTATCCCCAGCAAGGGACTTTTAAAAGGGGGCGTGTCGTCGCATCACTTACAGGACCAGGCTGCTAGATATTATATTCTGGAGCATTTTTAACTGACAATAACCCTACTCTAATGTCGTTACCCGCTCACGCTGCATGTGCATTTGGTTATTAAAGGCGCGGTCCCGTACAGGGCGGGTTACACTGTATGGGAGAAAGCGGCTTGTATTTTCAGACCTGTCTTCTTGCAGGGCTGTGCAGGGAATGACTCAGCGCGCCGCCAGCGCCATACAGACCCGCAGCCTAAAATCCCATGTGAACTGCAGCGACTTCAACTGACATGTCCCCCGCAAATTATAAAAAACAAAACAAAAGCTGCTTTCTTTTTCTAACTGCAGTGAGGTTTTGCGCGAAGGGGTTCGGGTGTAGTGACGGGTCGGACCCGGGCCGGTGAGGTTCGAGTCGAGCTCTCGAATGGGTTTGAAGGAGAAACCGTTCTGAACAGCGAGCGCTCGATTCCTTCTGTACCTTCAGGGGTTAAAAGGACACGTCACAAGTCGAGCAGACAGACGTTTCGGCCAGCGCTTTCCTCCGCGTCGTGCAGGCGCTATCGCCGAAACGTCTGTCTGCTTACACGGCGACTTAAAAAAAAAAAAAATGTTACCTTTTTTAATGAACGAGTGAGATTTGAACGCGTTAACAGACATGCATCACAATTATAAAATAGCCTCATCAAATTTTAATAAAACGATTCCTTATTTTTAGAAAGCAATTAGACAACATGTTCTAAGAATATAATAATAATAATAATAATAATAATAATAATAATAATAATAACAGAAATTCCGGCTACCTGTTTTGTTGGTTGAATCCGGCGCCTGGTTTTTCTTTCTCGAAGGAAAGAAGCTGAAGAAGCCGAACAGAATCCAGGTGAGCCCGGCAGAGAGGACCAGTTTACCGAGCAGAACACAGAGCCCGTCCGAGCCGCTCATAGCGGACCCGAACCCGCCTCGCTGCGGGACAGCCTGATTAACGAGGGGGGGGGGGGGGGGGGGCATCCTCCCAGTGCGCATGAACGCACGCGTGACATTTTTATTTTGTAATAGCTGATGAGAAAAAAGATTTTTTTTTTTGCACACATAATAAAAGGAATATTTTAATTATAAAATATCTTCAATTTCCTTTTCACATTGCTTAATACGCAGGGATGGCATTTTCACCAGGTGAGGCGATCATGCGTTTGCTGTTGGGTTTGGCAAGAGGCGAGTTCAGTACACGCAATTATAGTTTAATTAATCCTCACACGCATCCTGAGACGAACACTTCTAGTCATTATATATATATATATATACACACACACACACACACACACACCACTGGGGACACATGGAAAACTAATCGGCAAATTCTCTGTTTTTTTTGTTTTTTTCAATTTTATTAACAGAATTCAAAAGACCCGGGTTTGAATAATTCTACAAACAAGTTCTTCCTCTAAATTTAATACAAAATAGATAAAAGTACAAAATGCATTTTTAATACAAGACATGACAAGAGACCGCATATCGAGTCTTCAAACATATTCCCAACAGCTGCATCTTTATAGTATATAAACCCCCCCCCCCCAAACTTCAATTTAAGAAAATGTTTTTAAGTACATCAGCGTTTCGGCAGTGAGGAATTACAATCTGATCTGATTCTGTCCCGGGTTTTGTTCGCTGAAATGACGCCTCGTACAGAGAGAGCGGAGGGATGCTGGAGAGAGCATCACATTTACACAACCGAAGAGACTCCGATCTGTGCAAAATATTCAAAATATCACGGCCTGACCCTCCACATTGCAACTAGAATATGAATACCTGTTTACCCCTATTTTATAATAATAATAATAATAATAATAATAATAATAATAATAATAATAATAATATTAAAACCAGAACATGAGAAAGGGTTCCTTTCAAACGGGGGAACTGGAACAAGGCGATGGGTTGAAAAAAGTGGCCATGGTTTAAAAATATATAATAATAAATTAATTATTAATACCCCCCAATTCCAGTTCAATCAATTCCCAATTCCAATTCCTTTGATGTTCGTGGAATGGGAGGTGCAATTGGGAAGAGATTTTTAAAAGGAACTGGGAGCGACCCCGACACTCAAACCCGCTGCCCTACAGCATGACCTCATTCCTGTACAAATTACAGAGCCGGGGTCGAGCTCACCCACCGTGCGCCTCCCCTCGACCCCCTCACTGCGGGGCGGGCAGTGCTCCTGACCCGCAGGCGTGTCCGACTCGGCTCCCGATACACCCCGAGCTCTCCGTTACTGCAGCGGTCTGACTATTTCATGAACGGGACTCATTTTAACTCTTCCCTCCAGGCCTCGGCATGTTTTATATACACAGCAGATGCCGCCTGATTAACACCCGTATCTATGAGATGGGATTGGCAGCTGTCAATCAGCGACGTGCAGCTGCGAGATGGGATTGGCAGCTGTCAATCAGTATCTACGAGACGGGATTGGTTCCTGAGAATGTTGTTAATAACTGAAACCTGTTTCCATCTGGGTTGCCCATACCCGTCCTCTACGGTACCTGTAAATTGAAACGCGTCCTACTGAACACGTCATTCCCTCCAGGACTGGAGATTCCCGCCCCCCTCTAAAGGAAAACAGAGTTTAACCCCTTCAGGTACACAAAGAATCGAGCGCTCGCTGTTCAAAACGGCTTCTTAAAACACATGAGAGAGCGACTCGAGCCTCACGAGGAGGACACTGGCCCGGGTCCGACCCGTCAGTACATGTTCAACCCTTCCTGCAAAACCTCACTGCAACGAGAAGCAAGTTAGCATCGTGTCCCTTGGACCTTAAATAGGGTTACACTTGACACCCCTGCTGTTCAGAAGCTGCAACTGCGACCGCTCTGCTGGATTATTTACCACAGAGAATGTGCAGCTCGGCTCAAATAAACGAATCACGCAGAACTGTGCGCTCACAGCTCCAGAGTCACTTTGAGATTAATGCTGTGCGGACGCATTTATCGGGCTGGCATACAAAACATTAAGAGATAAAAAATAACTATTATTATTATTATTATTATTATTACACATCAGTGCTGGTTCAGAACTTCTCAAAGTTCTTGGACATCAGACGATTTTTTTGTTCCAAAATAAGGCTACCTAAATTATATTCATGCTTGTTTCAAACTCTGCAATCCAGCTTGACAAATTTCGGGTGTGTTTCAGATGCCTCTTCTACCCAATTCACCTCCTTGCAGAATGAATGCCGGGTACAGAACACAGAGAAACCCTGCAAGTGTTCTGATAAATACAATGTGCATTATGTGATCATGCTGGTGTCTCGATCGTTAATACGAGGGATGAAAGCTCCAAGCCCCCACGCTCTGCCTGGGGTCACGAGATTAGCGTCTGTGCTGAGAGGGGCTGCCTGTCTGAGCCAGCGAGATTAGTGTCTGTGCTGAGACGGGCTGCTTGCTGGTCCAGTGCAGTCATGTCTCTTGGTCTGTCCCTCCGGCATGCCAGTGGTCTCCTCTGACCTCCATGAGACACTCTCTCTCTCTCTCTCCCAGGCTTCTGCCCTGGATCACAAAAGCTTCTGGTTCAAAATCTCCCAGACCATTCTCCGACGAAAATAGGGCATGTGTTTCTGCAAGAGAGAGAGAGAGAGAGAGAGAGAGAGAGAGAGAGAGAGATTTGTAATGATTGTAATGCTCCCCTGGTAAAGGCACGGTCGCGTGGTGTGCTGGGGAGTGCAGGGGTCCCCGAGGGTCTCCCCTGGTAAAGGCATGGCAGCGTGCGGTGCTGGGGGAGGGTCTCCCCTGGTAAAGGCACGGCCGCGTGGTGTGCTAGGGAGGGTCCCTGAGGGTCTCCCCTGGTAAAGGCACGGCCGCATGGTGTGCTGGGGAGTGCAGGGGTCCCCGAGGGTCTCCCCTGGTAAAGGCATGGCAGCGTGCGGTGCTGGGGAGTGCAGGGGTCCCTGAGGGTCTCCCCTGGTAAAGGCACGGCCGCATGGTGTGCTGGGGAGTGCAGGGGTCCCCGAGGGTCTCCCCTGGTAAAGGCACCCCCGGGTGTTAAGAGGAGACTGGCTTGCGGATCGGAGGACGCCCGCTGACCTTCAGTTCTGCTGAGCTGTGGGGGAAGTCGCATCCACATTCGGGACTCACCTGTGTGAATGTGATTGGCTTGTCTTTGGTGATGTAATCAGCGTATTTACAGGTGAACATTCCACAGTCGCTCCCATTCATCTGCTGGGGGATTTCCTGCAAGAGCGGGACAGATAGACAGACAGACGGTCACGAACGACCCCCGCCTGATTGCCAGCCCCTGATTTCAGAGGAGCTCGGTCTCAGTAAATCAGATGCATGTATAAAAATAAACTGAACCCAGAAACAGTAAGTGGGCCAGTCGGGAGATTCAAGACGACGTCCTTCACGCCTGGCCCTGAAAGAACACCCCCAGTTCAGCTAGATATCGCTCAACTCTACTGCAACGCTTTTTAAACTTTCCTGTACTCACTGAGCTGAGATTTGAAGCTCCTGGTGTGAAGCCTCCTCTGTACTCACTGAGCTGAGATTTGAAGCTCCTGGTGTGAAGCCTCCTCTGCACTCACTCGCTCTTTTTACTCACGTTTCGTCTCCTGCACTGCAGCTCCCAGCCGCTCAGATCCAGGGCAGTGTTCCTCTTGTCCTGGCTCTCCTGCTTCAGGTACTGCCTGCAAATACAGAGACAGAGAGAGCAAGAGCGAGAGAGAGCGAGCGAGCGAGAGAGAGAAACACACACACAGGGGTTAGCTGCCTCTCCACTGCATCGTAGCACAGACAAGTCAGTTATTAATGTAATGTATATATAAACACACAGAAAACGCACAGCAATATCCTGCAGGCCTCGTCATTGGTCCCGCCCATAGAGTCAAAATAACAGATGGATTTCTTCCGCAAATCCACGACCTGCAAATCAAAAGATACATTTCAAATGAAAAGCAGCACCGTTCCACCGAGTTTCACTGATTGACAGCGTTCGCCTCTTAAGGATTTTTACAACTGAAACGACGCGAATTGACGATCCCACTGTCTGGAGTGGAGGGTCTCCGAGGTCCATCGGGGCCGATTCACCCTTCAGAGTGACAGGAGTGAAGCAGCAGCTGCTGGGGTCTGTGTGGATCGCTGCCCTCCACAGAGGCTCAGAGAAGCAGCCATCATCACAAACCCAAGCAGCTGTTTCTTCCCTCGTTTAACTCTGAAGGGTGAATCAGCGCGATCGACCCCGGAGACCCTGCCCGGATCGTCAGCCCGATTCCAGCGGACAGCGGTGTCTGAATAATCGACTTGCGCGTCTACTGCGGCTAGCGTTAGCACTCCGTTTATTACTGGGACCAGTACTCCCAGTACTGCAGCCGCCGCGCTCTCACCGCGAGACACCAGTGCACGCCCAGGTGGACGGGGACCAGCAGGATGTCCATGGTGAAGACGTCCACCTTCTTGGTCCAGCGTCGCACTGCGCTGTAGCCGGCGCTGCGCACTTTGGGGTAGAAGAAGGTGTTGAAGGCGTGCACCCTGGGCAGGCCGGGCCGCTTGCTGCGCTCTGCCAGCAGGTTCATGTAGAAATTAATCACCTGCAGGGCAAGAGGACCAGAAACCAATCAGCCCAGGAGAACAGCACCAGAACAGACTGGCAAACGCTGCGGAGTCAAGGTCACCTCGCTCTGCGAGAGTGTGTGAGTGTGAGTGTGAGTGAGTAGCCAGTGTTTACAGTAAAGTCTGTGGTCTGGTTCATATACAGATGTAAGCTTCACTACCCTGGCTGTGTTCTCACTCTGATCTCATGGCAGATATCCCGGACCCCAGGCGGCAGTGCCGTCCGCCCCCCCTCACCTCGTCGTTGAGCCAGTTGAGGTGGCTCAGTGTCTGCATGTCCTTTCGTGTGACGGTCAAGCGGAACCCCTCGCTCAGCACCTCGTCCTGGTGACCCCCCTGCAGCGCGCGCCGCACCTCCTCCTCCATCGCCTAGGCAACCAAACAGAGAGCCACGTTACACACCTTCACAACACTACAACCGAGTCAAGCAGACAGGCGTTTCTAATGCTAGCGCCTTCATCAGTGTTACTGAAACTAGAAGAAACCGAGTCCAGCAGACAGGCGTTTCTAATGCTAGTGCCTTCATCAGTGTTACTGAAACTAGAAGAAACCGAGTCAAGCAGACAGGCGTTTCTAATGCTAGTGCCTTCATCAGTGTTACTGAAACTAGAAGAAACCGAGTCCAGCAGACAGGCGTTTCTAATGCTAGTGCCTTCATCAGTGTTACTGAAACTAGAAGAAACCGAGTCAAGCAGACAGGCGTTTCTAATGCTAGTGCCTTCATCAGTGTTACTGAAACTAGAAGAAACCGAGTCAAGCAGACAGGCGTTTCTAATGCTAGTGCCTTCATCAGTGTTACTGAAACTAGAAGAAACCGAGTCCAGCAGACAGGCGTTTCTAATGCTAGTGCCTTCATCAGTGTTATCGGGGTGATAATCGGCTACATCGTCTTGCACCTCAGTCAGCGGCGGGAACTCCTCTTCTCCGATTGGCTCAGGCTTGAGCTCCTTGACGACGGTTACCACGGGAACCTCCTTCTCCAGGGGAACACGGAGTCTGAGCTCAACGGACCCCTGACTCGGCCTGCCCTCCTCGACCAGGCGCTGGGGGGGAGGATGACAGGGTGAGGGGGGGAGCTACCAATACACAGAGCTCTGCATCCCACTATAGAATAAACTCACTGTGCTGCATAAAGTCGAATGAAAGCTGCTGAATAATGTTACGTTAGCATGCTGAACACAGCGCTCTGTAGATTTCCATCCACTTCACAAAAAGGAACACTTCGAAATCTAATCTTTACTCTGCGATATCGTTGAGTAGTTTGATTGATTACAGGATGTTAAATGAAAGACCTACATTACGTTCATAAAGATTTTTATCATTTTTTTATTTTTATTTTTTTTAATTGCGTCTCAATCCTAAAATTCTAGGCGATGCTAAACCTTGGGCCGTATCTGTAGAGGGTCTTCCTAAAAACCACAGTGTTGATACTGAAGAAACAAGAAACAAACACGAAATCTCAATGCCAGCACACCCAAGCGGATTCCTATTGGTCTATGCAGGGATGGAAAAAAAGGCTCCCATTGCACAGCAGTGTGATCCAGTCCTGGTTTTACTAGGAGTTTAGAGAGAGGCACACCTGAGCTTGTTGCCTAGATACACTGGGGCTCAAGCTGGTTGTAAAACCTGGACTGGGTGACACTGCTGTGCAATAGGAGTCTGATTCCCAGCCCTGTATCTTTAATAGCTGTGGTCATTGGGCATCGTGTCAAGTACATCAACATTCTGCGTCAGTTTCTTTTCCAGTGAAATCCTAGAGACTGATCGATGAGACGGTGCCACTATATTTAATTTTTTTTCAGATATAACAAACCTGGTCCTGTGCGAGTTATTTCTACAAATAAAACAAACACACAGAGGAGTTCTAAAGCAGGGATCCGCTACCAAGGAGCCCCCCTACCTGTTTCTGTAGCTGCAGGGTCAGCCCCTCCTGCTCCTCAATCAGCCTCCGTCTCCCACGAGCGCGGGAATCATACAGACTGGTCCTGCAGGAGACAGGCAGAGCGTGATCTAACAGCTACATCAGGGTTTAGAGACAGAGCTGGACAGGCAGACAGAGAGTGTGATCTAACAGCTACATCAGGGTTTAGACAGAGCTGGACAGACAGACAGACAGAGAGAGTGTGATCTAACAGCTACATCAGACAGAGCAGACAGACAGACAGAAGAGTGTGATCTAACAGCTACATCAGGGTTTAGAGACAGAGCTGGACAGACAGACAGAGAGTGTGATCTAACAGCTACATCAGGGTTTGGAGACAGAGCTGGACAGACAGTGTGTCTCGTTGCAGCAGAGACAGACAGAGCGTTACCAGTGTACAGGTAACAAGCTCAGGTGAGTTATTAAACTCACAGTGCAATGGATCAAAGAGTCTTATTTCCATCCCTGGACTACTCAAACAAACAAACAAACAAACAAACAAACAGAGCGTTACCAGTGTACAGGTGACAAGCTCACAGTGTCTTTAATCCACACATGGAAACAAACAAACAAACAAACAAACAAAACCCAACAACAACTGACACTTACAGCTCTTTAATCCACAGCTCTGCATGGAAGTACGGGACACTGAGGGCGAGAGAAGCACAACACTGAGCAGGGTTTGAAAATCAATTCCTGCTTCTCATAACAACTATCCATTAGAAAAAAAAAAAAAAAAAAAAAGACACCAAAATGAAGTTCCCCGCAGTTAAAAGCATAACACAGTGTAATAAAAAACAGATTAAAAAGCATGGAGAAGCCCAGACAGGCAAACATGGTAAATGCAGGGAGGGCAGCAAGACTCCCATTGCACAGAAGTGTCGCCCAGTCCAGGTTTTACTACCAGCTTGATCAGCCCCAGTGTGTCTAGGGAACAAGCTCAGGTGTGTCTTATTAAACTTATAGTAAAACCAGGACTGGATCAGACTGCTGTGCAACGGGAGTCTTATCCCCATCCTGGTAAGAGAGTATAACCACAGGACAGCTGAAGACAGTAGAGGGAAGTGTGTACGAAGGAATCGGCATCATCCATTCCCTCACTGTGATCACCGCCTCTGCCCCTCTCTCCTGTGCTTGGTTGATCTTGGCTGCAGTGTGAAACTTGCACTGCAGTGTAACTGAAACCACACACGACAGGAAGACAGAAGCCCACCTCGAGGGCTCCGTTTTCTTAGCATGTTGCTCCTTCACGAAAATCACAGAGTCAGAGTCAGGGGCTGCGAAAAAACGAAATACAAATTAATAAGGAACACGACTAAAAAGCAGACAGGCAGGCAGGCAGACGAGGATTTTTGCCCGATTTCTATTGCCTTGTTTCCACTGCCTTTCCCCAGGTATAACCGAGCTGTGGTCTGGGCAAGCTGCTGTTAAAGATGGCTGTCTGGGTCCCAGGCATTAT
>NW_024472277.1:0-12875 GCF_017654505.1 Polyodon spathula | reverse complement strand
GAACGAGTGGTTTAGCGAACGCTTTTATCCAGAGCGACTTCCAGAGACTAGGGGTGAGCTGTGCATCACAACTGCTGCAGAGTCGCTTCCAATAGGACCTCGCTTGTCTCACGTCTCATCCGAAGGACGGAGCACAAGGAGGTTCAGCCACTTGCTCGGGGTCACACACAGGGAGTCGGGATTTGAACCCGAGACCTCCTGGTAAGAAACCCGTTTCTCTAACCACCGGACCCCCAAGACTCCAGGTATAGCTGACCCAGGGAGTAGTCTTGAGACAGTAAAAAAGTCACGTGCTATTGATCATTGATTTTATATTGGCCAGAACGTCCTTTTCGAGTTTCATCGTGACCTACAGCCAGGAAGCGTGGGACTCACCTGAGGACTGCGTGTCATCCTCAATGAGGAGCGAGGGGACTGACAGAGAGACGGTGTCCCCCTCAAACCCGTGGTCGGACAGGGGACTGCTCCCAGCCACTGGGCTGGGCAGAGCGCTGGAGACCTGGCTACTGGGAACGGGAGAGCCGTCGAGGGTCCCGCCCAAACGCTCCTCTCCGTCCTCCTCTTCCAGCCAGCTAGGGGGCGCTGTCCGGATCAAGCAGCTTCTGCTGCTCAGGAAACTGGACCTGGAAAGAAAACAGCAGCATTACACAGGGATTGGAATAAGACTCCCGTTGCACAGCAGTTTGCTCCATTCCTGGTTTTACTGCGAGTTTAATAAGACACCCCTGAGCTTGTTACCTAGACACACACTCTGGGTTAATCAAGCTGGTAGCAAAACCTGGAATGGGTGGCACTGCTGTGCAGCAGTAGTCTCGTTCCCAGTCCTGGTGTTTGCATTACCCAAGGACTCCTCCTCTTTGTAAGTGCAGTCACTCTGCTTCTCTTTGTGAATGCAGTAGCTCTCGCACTCACAGGTCTCTGTGGGAGTGCCAGCCCGTGTATGAGGGGGATCCTCGGGACTTGCTTCCAGACACCATCTCCAGAAGCTGCCTGTACACCTCCTTCTCCTCCCTGCGCACAGACTGCACACACAGAGAGAGACAGTCAGACAGACAGACAGAGAAAGACACACACAATCACAGGAGTGAATTAAAACCGCATCCAGTTCAGATACTTCTCCCCGTCTCTCTTCCTTCCTCCTCTCCTGTGCCCCCCCCTCTCCTCTCACCTCCTCCGCAGCACCCCCTCCCTGTCTCCTGGCCCCTCTCCAGGTGCTCCGGGGGCTGCAGTGCAGGGAAGAGCTGCTCCTGGACGGGCTGGCCAGCACTCGGACGGGGAAGCTCTTCTCATACATGGAGCTGCAGGGCCGCGGGCTGCACTGCACACTGACGACCCCACCACTGCCGCTGCTGCTGCTGGAGGGGCTACAGAGAGAGACACAGAGAGAACAACAGAGACAGAGAACGAGACAGACAGAGAGACAAAGAGAGAATGAGAGAGAACGAGAGAGACAGAGAACGAGAGAAAGACAGAGAGAGAATGAGAGAAAGACAGAGAACGAGAAAGACAGAGAGAACAAGAGAGACAAATGTTTAAAAATGCGACATTTCAAAATCTAACACAAAATTCCTGTACTACTATTATGGCTTCCTGTTGACTTTTGTGATATCATGCTGTAGTTTCTTTGATTGCATGACGGTAAATAAAAAGACGTCAATTATTTTTTTGGCCAGAGCTGCACAGCCCGTGTCTCTGGTTCTGGTTCTGGTCTCACCCGTGGGTTCTGTTCGCTCCGAGACACAGGGTTCTTCCCAGAAGGGCCTCCGCTGGTGCGGCCGCGGCGCTGGGGAGCGGGGTGGGGCCCGCACGGTGTGAGTGCCCATTCGATTTGCAGCTTCGGAAAAGCAGAGCTGCGGGAACAGAGCGTCTCTTACAATCACCTGAACCATGAGAGAACTCTGGGAGAGTAGAGAAAGAACAACACACAAACAACAACAGCAATACATCAATAAATAAAGCACTGGTTTACAAAATCTAACACATCAAATTACATAAATATACAGCTTTTTTTTAACCCCCCCCCTGCAAAAAATGTATTTGACAGTTAATAAGTGAAGATCTATCAGGGTTCAACCCTGTCAGCAACCAGCATCGCGCATCAAAATGTAAGGCTTGTGTACCGAAGGGCAATGCAGGTGAAAGGGGCTCTGATAACAGCTGATAGAAACACCTGTGCCGGACCAGCGATGCCTGGCGTGCGAGACAGGCTGTGTATATAACTCTTCTTTTTTTTTTTTTTATTTACTCACGTGTGTATTTGTTTTTAAAGTCAAGTGAAACGTTACCGGTTTTGGAGAAAGCTTTCCAGCCGCAGTTCCCCGGAGGAGCGAGGAAAGCTTCGCTGATGGGCCCGGGAGTCCTTCTCAAAAACTGGAAGGAAAAAAACACAAACAAAACGGTGAGAGATCAGAGATCAGAGAGAGAGAGAGAGAGAGAGAGAGAGAGAGACGCTGCCCTGCCTTGAAACAAGCCATGCAATTATTTTAAAATTATTTTTCCTTAGTTTTAGAATTGCTTATGTATATCCTTATTTGTATTTATGTTTCCTTAGTTTTAGAATTGCTTATGTATATCCTTATTTGTATTTATGTTTCCTTAGTTTTAGAATTGCTTATGTATATCCTTATTTGTATTTATGTTTCTTAGTTTTAGAATTGCTTATGTATATCCTTATTTGTATTTATGTTTCCTTAGTTTTAGAATTGCTTATGTATATCCTTATTTGTATTTATGTTTCCTTAGTTTTAGAATCGCTTATGTATATCCTTATTTGTATTTATGTTTCCTTAGTTTTAGAATTGCTTATGTATATCCTTATTTGTATTTATGTTTCTTAGTTTTAGAATTGCTTATGTATATCCTTATTTGTATTTATGTTTCCTTAGTTTTAGAATTGCTTATGTATATCCTTATTTGTATTTATGTTTCTTTGTTTTAGAATTCTTTATGTACATCCTTATTTGTTTGTTGTTTTTTGGTTAAAGATCGCGGTTCGGTAGCGGTACCTCGCTCTGTTCCCCCGGGGGGCGGTTCGGGTTCGGGGGGCGGGCTCGGTCGCTGGGCGGTCCCTGGGGGGCTCCTCTTAGCAGCACCGAGCTCAGAGCCGGGCTCAGGTTACTCCGTACCCAGGACAGCGCGTTGCTTCCCTGGCTTCTCACCCCGCCTGCCGCGACTTTCACGGAGCCCAACAGCTCCCCTGCAATAATTACACAGATTAATAAAAAAGAAAAAGAAAAAGAAATTACACAACTGTCACTTTAACACCTGTAAAGAACAACAAAATAAAAAAATGAACAAACCCATTCTGAACTTCTTAAAGTCTCTCTCCCCCGGCTCCGAGTCGGCATCTCCATCCACACTGCGGAGATTAAAATAAATAAACAAACAAACAAATAAATAAATACATTCAGGACAAAACAAGAACCGTTTAGAAACGCATTCAGACCTGAACCACCAGCCTTGAGACAATAAATAAACTATATGCGAGAAAGCAACGTATTGAAAGAAAGACCTTTAAAAGCGTCGCCCTGCGTTTCAGCAGCAGCAGCGCGGTTTAACTTACAAAAAAAAAAACAACAACAAACAAACAAACAAACAGAGCGCAGCTTGGAAAACAACATTTAAAAAGTAACTTTAACCACAAGCGCTTCGAGTCTTACACTTCAATCTTAAAACCACGCTAATAAAATAAAATGAAATTATACCCAGCGTTTCATACTGGCTGCGGCCGCCGCCGCGTATGCATTCAACGCAGGCACAGCAACCCGCTCGCAGGACGCTGTTTTTAAAGTTAATAATATCCAGTCTTTTTGGAAAAACACTTGCCTGCTCCACGGTCTCTTCCTCGCTAAACACCGGGCTCTGGGGCTCGGCGCTGCCGCCTGGTCGCCCGCTCCGTCCCGGGGGCTAGCGATCCGCAGCCACTCGCACAGCTTATTAAACATGGCTCGGGTTTCTTTTAAAAAGGTGTAAAAAATAAATATCTAGTACAGGAGCTGCGTTTGGAGCGGCCACAGACACGCAAGCCCGAGTGTGTAATTTGCAATAATAATAATAATAATAATAACAAAAAGTTAAGTCGAGAGAACTCTCTCCAGCTGCCCCCGAAAACGCGCCGTAAACCCGGGCGCTTTCCGGTCCCTCACCCGGGGGGTTGAAACCCCGACCGCACCGCCCTGTTAGATATCAAAACAAAAACACCCTCCCCAGCCTCTCAGGGAAGCACTGTGGACGGGGGGGAAATACAACTCCAATCCCCGGCTTTAACAGAAACACACACACAAGCCCCGGTCTGTCTCTCTCCCGCTCCTTCCTCATTCAAACACACAACAACAACATGGCCGGGGCCCGTCCCCGAGCGACCGCGGCCTCCATTGGACGAGCCGGCCGGGAAGAGCGGCCGAGCGGCGGCGTGCTCCGCGGGGAGTGGCCGGGGCCGCGTCGCGGAAGCGGGGGAGGGGGTGGTGGTTTTGTTTGTTTTTGTTTATGTTGTTGATTTTGTGATATTAGTGAATATAAACGACACGGACCTCCGCTGCGAAACAGCGCTTAGCCGTGCCACTGATATTATCGGGCTTGTTTCGCGATAAGAAATCGCGGAGGGTGATTTATATAAATAGATTGTGATTTATATATATTTTACTATACGGTTTGTCGACTCTGCATTTGTAAATTGAAATTGTGAAATAAAGAAAAAAAAGCCATTGTGTGCAGTAAATAAACGTATATGTAGAACATATATCAGTATAATATACCCGCATTATTATAAAATAACTCAATAAACAACGCATATGCCTTTGCTACTGAATACTGCGGACTGTCTGTTGCGTGTTGGAGGCCAGAGATGAGAAGACCTTCCGCTGTTTCTCTCGATTACACATTTTCACAACCTTTACTGTGTTTGTCAGGCACGTCATTATTATTATTATTATTATTATTATTATTATTATTATTATTATTATTATTATTGTTGTTGTTGTTGTTGTTGTTGTTGTTCGTTTTTTAAACAGTCCCAGTGTATTTGCTTGTTTGGAGATGGTTTTGTTTAAGGATAACGGGCTCGTTTTTTAAACAGTCCCAGTGTATTTGCTTGTTTGGAGATGGTTTTGTTTAAGGATAACGGGCTCGTTTTTTAAACGGTCCCAGTGTATTTGCTTGTTTGGAGATGGTTTTGTTTAAGGATAACGGGCTCGTTTTTTAAACAGTCCCAGTGTATTTGCTTGTTTGGAGATGGTTTTGTTTAAGGATAACGGGCTCGTTTTTTAAACAGTCCCAGTGTATTTGCTTGTTTGGAGATGGTTTTGTTTAAGGATAACGGGCTCGTTTTTTAAACAGTCCCAGTGTATTTGCTTGTTTGGAGATGGTTTTGTTTAAGGATAACGGGCTCGTTTTTTAAACAGTCCCAGTGTATTTGCTTGTTTGGAGATGGTTTTGTTTAAGGATAACGGGCTCGTTTTTTAAACAGTCCCAGTGTATTTGCTTGTTTGGAGATGGTTTTGTTTAAGGATAACGGGCTCGTTTTTTAAACGGTCCCAGTGTATTTGCTTGTTTGGAGATGGTTTTGTTTAAGGATAACGGGCTCGTTTTTTAAACGGTCCCAGT
Organism: Polyodon spathula; assembly: GCF_017654505.1. NCBI lineage: Eukaryota > Metazoa > Chordata > Actinopteri > Acipenseriformes > Polyodontidae > Polyodon > Polyodon spathula. The sequence goes on along the minus strand of NW_024472277.1, from coordinate 7,274 downwards.
GTATTTGCTTGTTTGGAGATGGTTTTGTTTAAGGATAACGGGCTCGTTTTTTAAACGGTCCCAGTGTATTTGCTTGTTTGGAGATGGTTTTGTTTAAGGATAACGGGCTCGTTTTTTAAACAGTCCCAGTGTATTTGCTTGTTTGGAGATGGTTTTGTTTAAGGATAACGGTCTCGTTTTTTAAACAGTCCCAGTGTATTTGCTTGTTTGGAGATGGTTTTGTTTAAGGATAACGGTCTCGTTTTTTAAACAGTCCCAGTGTATTTGCTCGTTTGGAGATGGTTTTGTTTAAGGATAACGGGCTCGTTTTTTAAACAGTCCCAGTGTATTTGCTTGTTTGGAGATGGTTTTGTTTAAGGATAACGGGCTCGTTTTTTAAACAGTCCCAGTGTATTTGCTCGTTTGGAGATGGTTTTGTTTAAGGATAACGGGCTCGTTTTTTAAACAGTCCCAGTGTATTTGCTTGTTTGGAGATGGTTTTGTTTAAGGATAACGGGCTCGTTTTTTAAACAGTCCCAGTGTATTTGCTTGTTTGGAGATGGTTTTGTTTAAGGATAACGGGCTCGTTTTTTAAACAGTCCCAGTGTATTTGCTCGTTTGGAGATGGTTTTGTTTAAGGATAACGGGCTCGTTTTTTAAACAGTCCCAGTGTATTTGCTTGTTTGGAGATGGTTTTGTTTAAGGATAACGGTCTCGTTTTTTAAACAGTCCCAGTGTATTTGCTTGTTTGGAGATGGTTTTGTTTAAGGATAACGGTCTCGTTTTTTAAACAGTCCCAGTGTATTTGCTTGTTTGGAGATGGTTTTGTTTAAGGATAACGGTGCATCTCTTCTTGCATTGTAGTTTGTGCTGTGCTGCCTAGTCGGGTGTAGGTAGCATTTATAATATCACTGCTGTAGTGCTGACAACCAATTCATATCGTGCTTCTGTTGCAGTAATGCTGTATTCGGATTTAACCTCTGCTAGATTTACAGGCGCCGTGTTCCTGTATCATCTAGATGGATTTTGAAGCGTGAGATTAAAAAGCAGGATCTTTTAGTGTCCCAGGAAGGAATATTGAAATCCTGGGACACCTTCTTCAAAACCAGGGTCGGTCCAGTGAAACTGGGGCAGGTGGCAACCCTAATGTATGTGTGTGTGGGGTAGTTAGGGATGATAATTATGATGCAGGAAGCAGACAGAGGAGAGGGCTCCAGGGTGTGAGCGTGCCAGTGCACAGGCCGCTCTATAAATCAGAGGACGCACTCGGCTGGTTAGTCAGTGTTGAATACTTTATTAGCCATGTACAGAAAATACTTCATTTCTTTTACAAAATAAACACATCAATAGTTAGTCCCATATGGTTCAGTGTAAGCAATTCAGAGATCAGAGCAGGTAATCACTGGATAGACCTCACAAAACACCAAAGCGAATATAAGATCATATACACCTTCATTTCAATATATATATATATATATAGAGAGAGAGAGAGTTACATACATTAGTTGGTGCATATGCATATTATATATATATATAGTCTATCCTAAATTAAATGAGTCACAATGGAGTATGCCAGCCTTCTATTTAAACAGTCGATGCATTATTTCTACATTTTGATGAAGCAACTCAGTCCATTTACAACAGACCTACAGACAGTAAGGACAGCCAGCCAGGGACGCTGTACCTGGCTCAGGTGTCTCTCTCAGCGGGATTACAGTTACCGGAATGCCCAATACTGGATCCTCAGCTGACCTGCTATCCTTGCACTATTGATATGTCACTGTAGATATAACTCGCTGCATCCTAGTTCATATTGTATTCTAGTAATATGATGATTTGCACGTACTGTAAACTACACTGTGCTTAAATATGAAGCTTGCATTGGAACCCTGTCACACCTGTAAGTCGCCTCGGATAAAGTCCCCTGCCAAATAAATTAATAATAATAATAATAATAATAATAATAATAATAATAATTAATGCCAGCTTGGTGCTATGTCTGTAGTTGTGTTTTCTAGCTTGGTGTTTAAAGATCGTTTTATTAAAAGCAAAGCCATCCCTTATTATTCTTATTTGTATATGTGTGTATACATTTTAAACAGCGTTTATTATTTCTTACGTTTGTGAGCTGAAGGAGTTAAAGAAATACTAGTCTACGACTCGGCCTCAGAGCTCAGCCGGCATGCACACAAAGATTTAAATCCGCAGCGTGTGGCCATGCAGGCTCACGACAGCAGGAGACGCACAGAGAGGAGGTGAAGCAGCTGAAGCACACAGAGGCAAAAGAGGATGTTTACCAGCACTCCAAAAAATGGCAAAAAACCCCCAAACAAATGCTATTAAATGAGGAAGGTCTGCAGGGGGCAGCAGTGAGTGAGGGTCAGGGGTCAGTTCCTGTTTTTCAATTTCGATTCCCTTTTTTAAAATCAATTCCCAATTTTACGAATTGAAGAACAGACGAATTGAAGAACAGACTGACCCCGTAGCCCTGGCCCCTCACTCCTGACCGGGGGGGGGTGATGGTAGCCCCTCCCCTCACTCCTGGGGGGGGGGGGGGGGGGGTTTGATGGTGGCCCCTCACTCCTGGTGTGGAGGAGGGGGGCGGCACTAGCCCCCTCACTCCCGCTGGGTCCCAAAGAGCTGCAGGAAGAAGGAGAACACATAGACGATGTCCAGGTAGATGTTCAGAGCTCCGAAGATGTACTCCTCCGGGCTCATCGCATAGCGTCGATTTCCCATCAGCAATTGAGTGTCGAAGGCTAGGAACTGAGAGGGGAGAGGAGAGGAGGATAGTGAAGAGGGGGAGAGAGAGAATTTAGTATGGGGACCACACTCAATATGTTTTTCTTTCTTTTTTTTTTTTTTTTGTGAACTCACCATGGTGAAAATGATCGCCCCCAGAATCGCATAGACAACGTGCAGCCAGGGAACCTGCAAGAGACCCAGGACTGGGGGTCACTGTGGAGCCTGACAGCACTGAACAGGGGGTGTGTGTGTCAGGGTGCAGTGCTCGAGTGTATGTGTATCAGGGTGCAGTGCTCCAGTGTGTGTGTGTATCAGGGTGCAGCGCTCCAGTGTGTGTGTGTATCAGGGTGCAGCGCTCCAGTGTGTGTGTGTATCAGGGTGCAGCGCTCCAGTGTGTGTGTGTATCAGGGTGCAGCGCTCCAGTGTGTGTGTGTATCAGGGTGCAGCGCTCCAGTGTGTGTGTGTATCAGGGTGCAGCGCTCCAGTGTGTGTGTGTATCAGGGTGCAGCGCTCCAGTGTGTGTGTGTATCAGGGTGCAGCGCTCCAGTGTGTGTGTGTATCAGGGTGCAGCGCTCCAGTGTGTGTGTGTATCAGGGTGCAGCGCTCCAGTGTGTGTGTGTATCAGGGTGCAGCGCTCCAGTGTGTGTGTGTGTGTGTGTGTGTATTAGGGTGCAGTGCTCCAGTGTGTGTGTGTTTATCAGGGTGCAGCGCTCCAGTGTGTGTGTGTGTATCAGGGTGCAGTGCTTCAGTGTGTGTGTGTATCAGGGTGCAGCGCTCCAGTGTGTGTGTGTGTATCAGGGTGCAGTGCTCCAGTGTGTGTGTGTGTGTGTGTATTAGGGTGCAGTGCTCCAGTGTGTGTGTGTATCAGGGTGCAGCGCTCCAGTGTGTGTGTGTGTATCAGGGTGCAGTGCTTCAGTGTGTGTGTGTGTGTGTGTATCAGGGTGCAGTGCTCCAGTGTGTGTGTGTATCAGGGTGCAGCGCTCCAGTGTGTGTGTGTATCAGGGTGCAGCGCTCCAGTGTGTGTGTGTATCAGGGTGCAGTGCTCCAGTGTGTGTGTGTGTGTGTGTGTGTGTGTGTGTGTATCCAGGTGTGCAGTGTGTGTGTGTGTGTATCAGGGTGCAGCGCTCCAGTGTGTGTGTGTGTATCAGGGTGCATTGCTCCAGTGTGTGTGTGTGTGTGTGTGTATCAGGGTGCAGTGCTTCAGTGTGTGTGTGTGTGTGTGTATCAGGGTGCAGCGCTCCAGTGTGTGTGTGTATCAGGGTGCAGCGCTCCAGTGTGTGTGTGTATCAGGGTGCAGCGCTCCAGTGTGTGTGTGTATCAGGGTGCAGCGCTCCAGTGTGTGTGTGTATCAGGGTGCAGCGCTCCAGTGTGTGTGTGTATCAGGGTGCAGTGCTCAAGTCTGTGCATCTCTGTATGATTCCTGGTTTCACTCACATATTTGTAGGGCAGGACGATGGCCATCACAATCCCACTGAAGAACAGCACCATCATAAGAACGAACAGCACACCCTGACAGGAAGTGAAGTCAAACTGCAGAGACACGCACACACACACACAGGGTTAGTTCAAAGACCTTGAAAAAATATTAAACACCTCCAATTGAACAAATAATTCCATCAGTAATGTTAACTGAGAGCTTGAGCTGGAATGAAAACCAGGAGACGCCGCGGTCCCTCGAGGAATGGAGTGTGATGCCCCCAGTCTTTAATTATTTGACCCCGAGTGTTGCTGAGATGGGTGCCGATCGGGAGTCAGTAACAGTCGTTCTCACCTTTGTCTGGAAGCTGAATATGGTGACAGAGAGGCACACCATGGCCGTTATCCCCAGACACAGAAGCACAGACTTGGTGTTGTAGTAGCTGGAGGGGAGAGGGGAGAGAGTCGCACTGTGAGAGAACACAGAACACAGAGCACAGAGCACACACAGCATAGAACACAATGCACAGAGCACACACAGCACAGAGCACACACAGCACAGAGCACACACAGCACAGAACACAAGCACAGAGCACACACAGCACAGAGCACACACAGCACAGAGCACACACAGCACAGACACACACACAGAGCACACAGCACACAGCACAGAGCACACACAGCACAGAACACACACAGCACAGCACACACAGCACACAGCACACAGCACAGAGCACACACAGCACAGAACACACAGCACAGAGCACACACAGCACAGAACACACAGCACAGAGCACACACAGCACAGAGCACACACAGCACAGAGCACACACAGCACAGAGCACACACAGCACAGAGCACACACAGCACAGAGCACACACAGCACAGAGCACACACAGCACAGAGCACACACAGCACAGAACACACAGCACAGAGCACACACAGCACAGAGCACACACAGCACAGAGCACACAGCACACAGCACACAGCACAGAGCACACACAGCACAGAGCACACAGCACAGAGCACACAGAGCACACACAGCACAGAGCACACACAGCACAGAGCACACACAGCACAGAGCACACACAGCACAGAGCACACACAGCACAGAGCACACACAGCACAGAGCACACACAGCACAGAGCACACAGCACACAGCACAGAGCACACACAGCACAGCACAGAGCACACGCAGCACAGAGCACACGCAGCAGTACAATTCCAATCAGAATTCAGTAAAGGTACCTAACCGCCTCCCCTGGTCCCCATGGCTACACTGCTACACACTTACTACAGGCAGGGTCAACAAAGACTCCGCGGGATTTTTTTTGCAATCTCATTTTGTAGTTTCTTTGATTGCATGACGATAAACGAAAGACCCAAATAATGTTCAAACAGCTTGCTTTAAAAAATAAATCAACAATTATAACTGAATAATGTATCAATCCTAAAAGTCTAGGTGAGGCAAAACTTTTGGCCAGAGCTGTAGAACACACACACACACACACACACACACACACACACACACAGACAGTACCTTGATATAAAGGCGAGCATGCAGGCCATGCTAACAGTCTGAGCAGAGCGACAACAACAACAAAAACAAAACAAAACCCAGTTACAAGAAACAAGGTCAAAGGTCATGCACCCCCCCCCCCAAAAAAAAATACCTGGACAGCATCGCAGTCATGTAGGACATTGAGAGAGTCTAAACAGAGAGGGAGGGGGGGAAGGGAGGAGGGGGGTAACCAGATTAAGTTAAACCTGACTTCATCCACACGTAGGCCAAAGCAAATTCAATTTAAGGAACGCCTTCATCAGAGACTGGAAGAAACCGAGTCCAGCAGACAAGCGTTTCTAATGCTAGCGCCTTCATCAGTGTTACTGAAACCGAGTCAAGCAGACACCGAGTGTCATCAGTTACAGACAGGCGAGTTTGCGTTTCTAATGCTAGTGCCTTCATCAGTGTTACTGAAACTAGAAGAAACCGAGTCAAGCAGACAACTAATGCTAGTGCCTTCATCAGTGTTACTGAAACTAGAAGAAACCGAGTCAAGCAGACAGAGCGTTTCTAATGCTAGCGCCTTCATCAGTGTTACTGAAACCAGAAGAAACCTGAGTGCTAATGCTTGCCTTCATCAGTGTTACTGAAACTAGAAGAAACAGAGTCAAGCAGACAGGCGTTTCTAATGCTAGTGCCTTCATCAGTGTTACTGAAACTAGAAGAAACCGAGTCCAGCAGACAGGCGTTTCTAATGCTAGTGCCTTCATCAGTGTTACTGAAACTAGAAGAAACCGAGTCCAGCAGACAGGCGTTTCTAATGCTAGTGCCTTCATCAGTGTTACTGAAACTAGAAGAAACCGAGAGCAGACAGGCGTTTCTAATGCTAGTGCCTTCATCAGTGTTACTGAAACTAGAAGAAACCGAGTCAAGCAGCGTTTCTAATGCTAGTGCCTTCATCAGTGCTGAAACTAGAAGAAACCGAGTCCAGCAGACAGGCGTTTCTAATGCTAGTGCCTTCATCAGTGTTACTGAAACTAGAAGAAACCGAGTCCAGCAGACAGGCGTTTCTAATGCTAGTGCCTTCATCAGTGTTACTGAAACTAGAAGAAACCGAGTCAAGCAGACAGGCGTTTCTAATGCTAGCGCCTTCATCTGTGTGTTAAAGTTTCTAGCAGGTGTTTTGTTTAAAGTCAAGGGGAGTGTGTCTATGACAGCTGCAAGGAGGAGGACAGCGACGGCTCTGTACTTACGAAGATAGAGAGGAGAATGAGATTCCACGGGAAATACCGCCTGGGAATGAGAGAGAGAGAAGCAGCTTGTAAACTGTCCTGCCCACACCCTGTGAAAAGCAACAGGGCCCTTCACTCAGGCATCGCTCCACCAGGCATTCAAACACTTCTCTCTAGGCGCAGCGTGCTGCTACAGGCAGGGCAGCTTCAATCACGGGCCTGTCTGAAAATCAGAGGCTGGAAAACACCTTCAATATCAAACACGTCCAAATTATGCAAATAATTCCACCAGTGGAGTTAACTGAGAGCTTGAGCTGGAATGAAAACCAGGAGACGCCGCGGTCCCTCGAGGACTGGAGTGTGACCCCCCTGGTATAGACTGAGAGACAGATATAACA
>NW_024472276.1:0-3021 GCF_017654505.1 Polyodon spathula | reverse complement strand
TCCTGCAGACACAACACACAGAACAGAGCCAGTGAATCCACAGAGCCACACAACACACAGAACAGAGCCAGTGAATCCACAGAGCCACGCAACACACAGAACAGAGCCAGTGAATCCACAGAGCCACGCAACACACAGAACAGAGCCAGTGAATCCACAGAGCCACGCAACACACAGAACAGAGCCAGTGAATCCACAGAGCCACGCAACACACAGAACAGAGCCAGTGAATCCACAGAGCCACACAACACACAGAACAGAGCCAGTGAATCCACAGAGCCACGCAACACACAGAACAGAGCCAGTGAATCCACAGAGCCACGCAACACACAGAACAGAGCCAGTGAATCCACAGAGCCACGCAACACACAGAACAGAGCCAGTGAATCCACAGAGCCACGCAACACACAGAACAGAGCCAGTGAATCCACAGAGCCACGCAACACACAGAACAGAGCCAGTGAATCCACAGAGCCACGCAACACACAGAACAGAGCCAGTGAATCCACAGAGCCACACAACACACAGAACAGAGCCAGTAAATCATTTTTTCAATTCCAAATTCCCATTCCAAGCACACACACACTGACACACTCTCACCTGTCCAGCTCAGTCTCTCTCTCCAGCACCTTCCTGTTGATGATTTTCATGTCCTCCTCCAGCTCGATGATTCGCTCCTGGTTCTCGGCTCGCTGGCAAATCAGAGCGTCCCGTTCTGAGGTCACCTCCCCTTTCTCACACATCACTTCCTGTGGGGGTAAAAAAAAAAAAATATATATATATATATATATATATATATACATATTGAACTCCCAAACACTCCTAACCCCCTGTGCTCTCCTCTCACCTCACAATGCTGCTGTAGTCGTCTCTTCTCCTCCTCAGCTCTCTCCACTCCTCTTTCCAGCTCTCTCATTCGCTCCGTCAGCGCAGCCTTCTCTCTCTCCGACTCCGCCCTCTCTGCCAGGAGCCCCGCCCTCTCCTGTAGACACGCCTCCAGGTGGCCCTGTGAGTGACAGGTGCAGGTGGGTCACGTGTCATGTGCTCGCTCCCATGATGAATATGGGGTATCACTGCACAATCTCAGCTCTGGGAATGACGAGCAGCATGTCGTCCCCGCTCTCCCCCTCCACTGTGACAAGCTCCTCGAGGGGGGCGGGCGTGCGGAAGGTGAAGGGGGGGCTGCTTGCGCTCACCTCCCCCCCGGCACTCACATAGCAGAACTGAAAGGGGTCCGCGCTGGCCTTGGGAAGGTAGGAGGCTGACAGAGAGAGATCCCATTCACACTCTCATTGCGTATGTACAGTACGGTATAGTGCAGTGTGGTACAGCACAGTGTGTTTCCCATACCTTGGAACTGCACACAGCAGTTGGCTGCCTGACCCTCTTCATAGCTGTCCGGAGCGAGTGACCAGACGAAGGTGTGATAATCTCGAACCGACGACCAGCCCACCTGGGAGAGGACAGCAATCACAAGCTAGCATTAGAAACGCCTGCCTGCTTGAGATGAGACGAGCGCTTCACGAGATGTAGCCTCTCTGTCTCACCCGGAAGATCCCGATCCAGTCCTTGGCTGCCCAGCGGTGCTGCGCGGTCAGTGTGTAGTGACACTCCAGCCGCGTGTCCGGGATGTAGCTCCGAGCCACGTTGTGGAACACCACCCCCGAGAGGGGCGGGGCCTGGGCCGACACGCTGACCTGCGACCCCTCCATGTCAATCGAACTGGTGCGGGCGCGCTCAGAGCCACAGGCTGCGTCGAAAAAAACAAAGAGACAAGTGAAGTCTGACGCTCACGACACACAGAAAAGAATTCCAGTTTCCCACTTAGCCAAACGAGACTCCCAGACAGGACTGGAGTAGATTCCTGTTCCTCAATTCCAAAATCCATTCCCAACTCCCACTCCCTTTCAATCAATTCCAGCACAGTGAGCTGCATGCCCTGCAGCTGTATTCTACTGATGCATCCCTCACTACTGCTCTCTACTTTACCATGTGACTTTAAATATAGACAATTAAGGTGGTTGCTGTCTTAAAACTCACACTAGCCCTGCTGCTGCTGCTGCACCCAGTCCTGGGGCTCAGAGCTCCCCTCAATGAAGTCTATTAGTATTAATATTGCAATGATCAGGAGCCAGGAGTTTGAGCAGGGTTACAAACTCACACTAGCCCTGCTGCTGCTGCTGCACCCAGTCCTGGGGTTCAGAGCTCCCCTCAATGAAGTCTATTAGTATTAATATTGCAATGATCAGGAGCCAGGAGTTTGAGCAGGGTTACAAACTTAGCCCTGCTGCTGCTGCTGCAAACTCACACTAGCCCTGAGCAGGCTGCTGCACCCAGTCCTGGGGTTCAGAGCTCCCCTCAATGAAGTCTATTAGTATTAATATTGCAATGATCAGGAGCCAGGAGTTTGAGCAGGGTTACAAACTCACACTAGCCCTGCTGCTGCTGCTGCACCCAGTCCTGGGGTTCAGAGCTCCCCTCAATGAAGTCTATTATTATTAATATTGCAATGATCAGGAGCCAGGAGTTTGAGCAGGGTTACAAACTCACACTAGCCCTGCTGCTGCTGCTGCTGCACCCAGTCCTGGGGTTCAGAGCTCCCCTTGTTCTGGTATATTATTGAAATGACTGGCTCCTGATCATATCAATAACACATTTTATTGAGGGTCCCATGTTATAATTGCAACTCAATTACGAGTCGCACGCTTACAGTAGTTAGTACAGCCGGCCTCTTATTAAATTAAAGCACGCTTTCTTGTAGCGTCTGGGCGAGGCTCGCATCAGCACGGGAGGCAGTGGCAGTGAAGCGCGTCTTCATACAGACGGCTTTCCAAGAACGCGTGAAACACGAAGCGGCTTGCGAAACTCTGAACCCGCTGTCATGATGTTCCGGGGGGGGGACACTGGACGGGACAAAATGTGACATAAACAACAGCAACAGCGATATAAACATCTTAGCAGAGTGATTCAGGGGGGGTTGTGGGCGAGTTGGGCAGCATGCTGTAGATTTACTACCAGTGT
>NW_024472275.1:0-3021 GCF_017654505.1 Polyodon spathula | reverse complement strand
ATAATAATGATAATAATACAGAAGGCCCATTTTGATAGCGTGGATTGGATGAATCCTATTTAAAACTGCATTGCAGTTGGGTGGTATTGAGCAGAATGCAAGCGAGGGAAGCGTACTTTGCTGCTGTTTTCTGGACGCTGTTAATATGCAGACAATGGAAACCCAGCTTGCAGGTTATTATTCATCCAGGTTATTATTGAACAGTCGCACTAGGGAACACTGTGGCGTTTTCAAAGCAATAGCGCCATCAGACAATGCGCTGCAGCGCGGTTAACCGGGGAAGCGGTCGCGCTCGCTCCGCTTTCATATTGAAGACACAACGCATTTCATCTTTTACCGTCCCGCTGTAGCTTATCAGCAGCGAAACAGGACACAGCGCTAAATGTGAGAGCTGGAAGTAAACGCAAAACTTACCTGAAGTGGAAACTGCCCTATCTTTACAATGCAATCCACGATATCCAGTCCCAAGAGCCCACGAACCGGTTTCAAACAAACAAACGCTAGCTGCTGTTTTTATTTTCTCTGTGTGTGTGTGTGTGTGTCATTGTTCAACGCGGGTTCATTAATTAATTTGCTCAGGTGTGTTTTGGGCTGTGTTTTTAAAGACTTTTACTTAAAGGGACATACACACCTTTTTTTAACCCAACTGGTATTAAACTACAGCAATAATCAATTCCACAGTACGATACTCCTAGTGCGTGTTGTGAAGTACCGCATTAGCTCCGCATTTGCAGCAGTTAATAGCAATATTATATGTAGAGTACTATCTAGTATAATGTAGAGTACTATATATGACTGGGGGGAAGCTAATTGAGAGTATTGTTCAGTCTTTGATCGATACTATGGTGTCTGGCGTTTCTGGGGTACGTGCATTGTATATTACTTTTAAGCTTAAATTTCATGGAGATGTATTTCTGATTATATATATATATATATATATATATATATATATATATATATATATATATATATATATAATAATATATAATAATAATAATAATAATAATAATAATAGAATAATGCACTATGAAGTGCAAATGTGTTTGTTTGCCTTGTAGGCCTTGTAGGCATTATTATTATTATTATTATTATTAACATTGACCAAGGATTGATACCCTATTACACTATGGCTGGGCGTTCTCTGATTTTATTATTCATGTTTTATTGCAGCATTGTGCTGGCCTGTACGAGTTCGTGTATATGTTTGGGGTTTGTTAAAAACAACAGATGAATTTCGGAGGGTTTTTTTTTTTTTGAGTGGTTAAACTGTCTAATAATATCCTGTTTTATTTATTTATTGATTGCAAAACAAATAACGCAGTAATATTTATTCCTGGAATTATTAAATAACCTTAATATAATTATTAACAGACGGATGCAGTACTTCTAATAATGTACAATTTTTAAGCTGAATATAGATAACCGCAGTAATATTTATTCCTATATATATATAATGTCTATATATATGAATATATATATAATATTATATATATATATATATCTAACTTTCAATATTTGTGTTATTATATTGATCAAGGTATTTTTTCAAGCCCCGACTCCCTCTAACAGATTTCATTTATGAACAATGTGACATTTCCTATTCTATTGTAATGGCCTGCATAGTAATCATATTAATGACTTGCTCAAATCCAGTGCAGAAGACCCGGCCTTGTTTACTGCGGCTGTTTGCGGAGAGCAGGCCGCACTGCCCCCTTGTGTCCAGTTGTTGTCAAGGACAAACGAGCTCACATATGGAACGCCTGTCCGCGAGCTTGCCCTCCCCGTGGAAGAAAATAAATAAAAAAAAAAAAAACGATTAATAATTTATTGATCACTTTTTAATTGCTCGGAGGTGTCAGCGGGCACAGATTTATACCGGCGGAGTGTTGTTTACAACACCGATGGCCTTTAACTTTCCCCTCGCTGCTTGGTGAACGTTTACAGCACACGTGGTGTCTATTCTATAATGTGTATTTTATGTAAATACACGACAGGTGTTGATTTATTACAAAAGCTAATCATATTTCCAAGCAGCGGCGTTGCAGTGCCTGGCAGTCTCCACTATACTGCGTTCAGTTTACTGCAATATACCTTTTTAATTCCCATTCACAAAAAAACCAAACCCTATACTCTGGTAATGCAAATACCACCAATGCAGTGCAAGGCTCTGTTAACGGTGAAAGTGTGCGTCAAATTAGCGTGTCAAGTAGCAGCGAGACAGACGTGTGATTTAAACAAACAAACCCAACGACAATATGCCGGCGGATATATTTATTTCCCCCGCAGGAAATAACAATATACTTTAATGAAGGAACGTGTTCTGGTTTTAATATAGTAAATGCTTTTATTATTTTATATATGCGCTGCCAAACCAAATGCTGCAGAATGAAACCTAACACTGAATAAACAGATTGTGATATGTGTGTATTGTTCCAGATCAGATAGATAAAATACACACACACACACACACACACACACACACGTGTTACCAAAACAGTACAGGGCAAGCCTGCAAACATGGTGAAATAGATACTACAGCGTGATTGGAATCTGCGCAGTAAGGGTTATATTTAATTACCCTAAACGCTTGGTTTGCAATCTGTATACATTTTTTTCAAGCTTTCATGTAATGTATTTCTATTTATTTATAGTTATATATATATATATATATATATATATATATATATATATATATATAGAGAGAGAGAGAGAGAGAGAGAGAGAGAGAGAGAGAGAGAGAGAGAGAGAGAGAGAGATAATATATATAATTGCATAATTGCAGGGAAGGACGTCAGTTATTATACATTTTCTTTGCAATGGCGTGTATCACTGATAAGTATCACAGATGTGTTTTTGCAATAAATACATGTAAAACTATAGCGCGTATTTGACTAAAACAAAACTACACATTCATATCAGCAAACTGATAAACCAATAAATTTCTATAATTTTCAGAGCACCAAAAAAAAAAAAAAAAACAAGTGCGTTTCTAATCATGAGTGTAACAGTTCGGTTTAAACG
>NW_024472274.1:22500-25000 GCF_017654505.1 Polyodon spathula | reverse complement strand
CAAACACCAAAACGGGAGGGATAAGAAAGCCTACCCTAATTTAAACTCCCCGTGGTTAAGTCTTAATTTAGAATCCTTTTGTTGTTCTAAATTGGGAGAGAATGAAAGATGCGCAGCTACGTGCTTTCTAGAGAAGCTGTATATAATGCAAATAGGCGAGACATCTCTCAATTAAAAGACAGTGCCACGCGTTTCAACAATATGGCTGCAGATTTATTGTGTGAACGCGATGCCTTTTACAAGACTGTTCCAAGCCGCTTCTGAATAGCGCAACTGTGTCAAACCCGAACACAGAAGCAAGGAGCGCAAGAAGACCCCAGTGACACACAACCCTATTCCACAAACGTGAACACATGACATATTAAAATGCATGTCGCCTTTATTTTATTGTTATTGGTTTTTAAGGTATAAACTTATTTCCATGTATTATTATTATTATTATTATTATTATTATTATTATTATTATTATTATTATTATTATTATTATTATTATTATTATTTTATTATTATTATTATTATTTTATTTTTATTTTTTTTAGGATGCAACCGTTTATTACCAGGATCTCGTCTCCAAAAAGATGCCGGGTGATGCATCTGTTTCGGAGCGCAACCCTTTTGATCAAGACCGTCCTATTTGTGGACGGGGGCTGAACAAGTTGGTTTATTTTCCCCACCTCTACCTGAGCAAGACTCAAGACAGCACCGACTGGCAGCCTCGTGAGATACAGTAAGCTTATCATCTTGCTTGTTTATTAATGGAGTTTTTATATCATTTTCCTAACCCAATTATGCTGCCCCAGTTTCATAGGACACACACAATCACGCACACACACACACACACACGCACAAACAAGGAGGGGGATGTTGGGGGGGGGGCACGCATTTTGAATAAACCTTTTGGTTCCTTATCCGGGGACTAGCTCACTCGTCGCCATTGGCCAGTGGAATCACGTGGTAAAACTAACTTTACAGGGTCGCTTGCTAGTAGGAGGGATTTATGGAGCAGAAAAACGACAAAGCGAGAAAAATTATTTTCCACTCCAGAAATTAATGATCATGAGTTCGTATTTGATGGACTCTAACTACATCGATCCGAAATTCCCTCCGTGTGAGGAATATTCGCAAAACAGCTACATCCCAGACCACAGCCCCGAGTATTACAGCCGGACAAGAGGGGACCCGGGCTATCAACATCATCACCAGGAGCTGTTCCCTCCACGGCCAAGCTACCAGGATCGTCAATACAGCTGTGGGAACATCCCCGATCCGGAGAATCCAACCGCGCACCAGAGGGGGCATGGGCACCCCCAAGCCGGGCACCTCCTCGCTTCAAAGCCGCAAGCAGCCCCTTGCGAGCCAGCAGCTCCATTGCCCAATACCCCTGCCATCCCAACGCCTGCACCACCACCTCCCTCCTGCAGCCAGGCAAACCCGGATCATCCGAGCGCCGCTGCTTCCACCAAGCAGCCCGTGGTTTACCCTTGGATGAAGAAAATCCACGTCAGTACCGGTAGGCAACTTGAGTTTGTTTCCTTATCCCTGCTCCCTCTCTCTCTCTCTCCCTGATCCCTCTCTCTCCCTCCCTCTTTTATTTGGTCGCTATCTTCTAGGCAGCCCCTGTTAGATATGAGAGGAGCTCTTTTGAAATAGCACAATTGAGCTGGATTTACGACTCCGAAGTGGTAATTACACCCACCATAAATTTTATGTCTGAGAGTAGTCTGGGCAGCCCTGGCCATGTGGCTGACTCTGTTTTGTATGAGAGAGAAAGAGGGAGAGAGAGAGCGAGAGAGAGAGGGAGAGGAGAGAGGGGGAAGATATATATATATATATATTTTTAAATATCCCAGCTCAAGCTTTGTAATGCTACATCAATAATTCAGATTTTCAAGTATAGAAAACCTCCCCAATAATATAGGCGCGCCACAACTTAATTATAAAGCATTTCGTTTTGTTTTGTTTGTATATTTCCACACTTTCCTTAATCTAGTCTTTTGCTTTTTTCCTTCTATTTCTCCATCCTCCTCTTCATCTCCTCCCTCGATCCTATCCAGTGTCTCCCAGTTTCAATGGAGCGGAACCAAAGCGGTCTCGGACTGCTTACACCCGACAGCAAGTGTTAGAATTGGAAAAAGAATTCCACTATAACAGGTACCTAACGCGGCGGAGACGCATCGAGATCGCCCATTCCTTGGTGCTTTCTGAAAGGCAGATCAAAATCTGGTTTCAGAACAGGAGGATGAAGTGGAAAAAAGATCACAGGTTACCCAATACCAAAGTCAGATCCTCGGCTTCTTCGGGTTCATCTACAGCCACGACCGCCGGGTCGTCTGCCGCAGCCGCTGCCGCTCCAAGTGTCTCTGCCACCGAAGAACTCTCACGGCTCACCGCGCAGGAGCCAGCGGAAGACATTACAAGGCTATAAAAAGCACACACACACACGCAAAATTAACTATACTCGGAAAAAAAACAAAAGGACTCTGGTTATTTATAGAATATA
>NW_024472274.1:0-20000 GCF_017654505.1 Polyodon spathula | reverse complement strand
CAGCAGTAGTAATATTAGTATGAATATGATTAATTATAGTTTTTTGGTTATAAAAAAGATAAGCATATTCTGTCTGTCTCTCTCGTCATTTTTTTAAGCGTGCAAAACACCAACTAATTCTAGCTTTTAAAGTAATAGAGTGTGAACAAATGCTTTCCTAACAACAGCTTTACAAGTGTCTAGAGAAATAGAGGCGACCAAAACATAACAAAGTCTCGTTTAAATTAACAACAACGCTAGCTGTTAAAAATGGCACTTATGTAAAGCTATTGCACCGTGGGTTTAATAGATAGATAGATAGATAGATAGATAGATACTGCTTTTTCCCTCCAGCTGAAGGACTTGTAGTCCGAAACGTCCTTATATAATTTATATTTTTTATCAATTCTTCACATTTGTTGTACCTACAAGACCTTTTTCTTTTTGATTTTGCTCCTTGTGATAGACAGATAGATAGATAGATAGATACTGCTACTTATGTATGTTATTAAGAGCAGCGTTTACACCGCAGACTGGGATCCGAGTTCGAGCGGAGAAACGTCAGGAAAACTTTTCAATACAAAAGTGCGATGGACATCCTTGCTGAATATAAACCAGTGTCTGAGGGTCTGGTTTGAATGCGATAAAGACTTTGGATTCCTAGGTAGAAGAGCACAAAAGAAACAAGCATCCGAGACCATTAATCACGTTGGGCGACTGCACAGGCCTGCGTTTTAAATGAATCTGCGCGCTATATATAGACCCTCGTAAATTAAAAACGCAACTCGTGCAAATGAAAAAGCAAGTAAGAGAAACTTTAAAAAAAAACTTCTATAATGATTTTGCATTGAGTACCAGAATTCAGCTGCAGTAGTTTATTATTTTGAAGAAGATCCCCCCCCCCCCCCCCCCCCCCCCCCCCCCCCCCCCCCTCCGCGTTTCTGTCTGTTGCTCGGACGTGACATTCAGAGTAATGAATTCATTACAGCAGGACAGGGTAGAGCAATGAATGCGCCCCCGCCAGGAACGGGCATCTCCGCGTTCCCATCTACACCTCCTGCCGCCCGCATGGAGAGTCGCTGAAAGGCTGCTTCTTATGCAAGTTCGGGAAAGCGGCGAGAAAGCCGAGTTCAGGGAAAGGACACATTTTCTGTCCCATTAGCTTGATTTCAACCTGGATGGCTGACCTTTAAACCCTGGTGAACCGCCTGCGTTCTCTCAACGTGTACCTTCTGTGTGTGTGTGTGTGTGCGAGCCGAAATACATTTCAGGGGTCCACGGCAATCCTGTGCCTTTTGTAGACTTTGCCATAGCAATGAGGACGGGGTGACGGCGGGGATTAAGGGAGCTTAATGCGTTTTATGGCATTGTGTCCAACCAAAATGACCAGATAGCCTATGAAAGAGAGCGTACCGGGGTGAATCAGGGGACACACCCCCCCCTCCCTCCCTCCCTGCTTTGCCCATGTAATGTAGCCTGTGATGCATCTTGTAGCAGTGTGTCTTTTTCAATATAAAGTCTGGAAAATGCTTCTCCGATGCACACCCAGCTCGGCTGTAAGTAGACTCGTTTCTTGCTGATTGGAAATGACTAGCTGAGACTTCTAATGGGTTAGTTACACAGAGCTGGTTTAGGAAATACAGTTGAGTGCAATGGTGGGGTAGAGGGGCGGAGGGAAGGGGGGTATATTTCAAATAGAATATGGCAAACGTTTTTCATAGGAATATGGAGGGAGAAAAATCAAGAAAGAAGTGTTATCAGCAAGTTGTGACATCTCAGAATGTACTGTTGTAATTCTAGGCTTTTGAGACTCATGCTTCACCTGTAGGCACATTGTATATTGTGTAACCTATATTCAAAAATGTAATTAAATTCTTACACCACACACTGTATTATAATTACAATTAAAATGTCATGCAACGCTAAACATCATAGATCTGAGCGTGGCTCTTAAAATATTTTATAACTTTCACATAGAGACGCAAAGTTTAAATCTGATTTTAATAGATACATGATCGATTTTTGCACGGCTCTAAGATTAACGCGGGCAATGAAAAGACCAGTTGTATAATATTGCGTAGTGGAATATACTTCACCTGCCGTGCTCTGATTTATTTCATCATGACCAAACAGGCGTTTTAAATAAATGCCCGAATCCCTGTAAGAATATAACGCCTGGTGCATTATATATTGAAGTGTTCTTTCTGTGAAGTAAAGCGATTCCACACGCCAATACCAATTATTTCTTGCATTGAAACTCGTTCTAATGTCCGCCGAGATAGCGCCCTAGTGTTAACACACAGGTGTCTATGCTTGTCAAACGGTATTCACATTTCAATAGGAAATAGTTTACAGATTGTTACGGGTTTGTAGCATTCACTCGTTTACACGTGTGTACACATCGCATTCAAACGCAATATAGCGTTGATTTGATACAGCACTTGCAAGCAATATAAACCAAAATACTGTGTAATAAAACTATCAAATCGATCGAAGCATAGTGTACTGCATTAGATAGCTGAATATGGAGTTATAATAATAATAATAATAATAATAATAATAATAATAATAATAATAATAATAATAATAATAATTAGTACCTACCTCTAGCTAAACCATTCCAAAAAGCAAGACCACACACACACACACACACACACACACACACACACACACACAGGGTTTTCTCGAGTGCTGTGTTTGTTTTGCTCTGAAGGAAATGTTAACTCACTGGGTAAACCACCAGCCCGGTTTTTTTAGGTGAATTACGATTCTAGAACCGTAAATGCCAAACGAACACGGATGTAAGTCATATTTCTTGTGGCGTCATATATCACACTATCCAGTGATGTGGTTTGCAGCGCTCCCTCCTCTATCGCGTTGATTTATTTTATTAGGCAAGAAACCAGACATGTTGAGAGTTTGTGTGAAGCTCGGCGCTTCCTCTCGGCCGCTAAACACGGTGGTAATAATGGAGCTCGGTTTGATTCAGGATTGCATTGCCCCGCACTTCGGGGAAGCTCCTAATAAGCCTGCAGCCATTTTCTTGCTCTGTGCTAACTGTATTGACCCCAAAGGTGAGAACAGAACCGTAATACTCGTGTCCTTGCACTTCACAAAATATTACATAGCACAGAGGGAGAGGAGGAGAGAGAGGGGGAGAGAGGGAGAGGAGAGAGAGAGAGAGAGAGAGAGAGAGAGAGAGAGAGAGAGAGAGGAGAGAGGAGAGAGAGAGAGAGAGAGAGGAGAGAGAGGAGAGAGAGGAGAGGAGAGAGGAGGAGAGAGATAGAGGTGGGGAGAGGAGGAGAGAGGGGGAGAGGAGGAGAGAGGGAGAGGAGAGAGGGGTTGAGAGAAGGAGAGAGAGGGGGAAGAGAGAGGAGGGGAGAGAGAGGAGAGAGAGGAGAGAGAGGAGAGAGGAGAGAGAGAAGGGAGAGAGAGAGGAGAGAGAGGAGGAGAGGGAGAGGGAGAGGGGGGAGAGAGGAGGGAGAGAGAGAGGAGAGAGAGAGGGAGAGAGAGAGGAGAGAGAGAGGGAGAGAGAGAGGGGAGAGGAGAGAGGGATAGAGAGAAGGAGAGAGAGGGGGAAGAGAGAGGTGGGGAGAGGAGAGAGGGGGAGAGAGGTGGAGAGAGGGAGAGGAGGAAAGAAGGAGAGAGAGGCATTGGGAAAGGCAAGATGGGGCTGTAATTAATTTATTTTCAGTTGAGAATTCAAATTAATACATGAATAACTTTTAATATTTAATATTTCAAACCAAGTACACTTTTTTTTTTTTGCAAATGATATTTATGGTCCGTCCGGCTTCCGTTGATTGTAATATTCTCGTCTTATGAATAAATTTCCGTCTTTTCGCGTTTCTAAAGTGAGCCCCTACACCACGTGTTTGTTTGGACGCTGCGGGCGCTAATGAGAAGCAGCGCGGTGCAGACTCAGCAGTCTTAGTGACGTCATTTTATTCATTGCTGCCGTTTCCTCATATTTGCACAGATTGTGTAAAAGGCGTATCGTGACCCAGTAATAAATTAACAACGGTTTGGCTGCAAATATAAAGACGTTTCGCAATGGGTTTATAGGGGTTGCATGTCTGTGTATAGGAAAAACAACACGCGTGTTTTATGCACAATGGACTCTGTTTATTAACCAGAATCCCGAAAATATGTATCCGTGTCAGAGGTTTCTAATTCATTATAGCCATCAAACATCACTCAGACGCGCGTGGCCAGACCCACGGCAACAACAAAAACAATCAACAAAACATGTGATTCAGACAACTGTTTATAAACGGGAGCATGTCACGATCACTCTTCATTTGCGTTCATACATTTTATTAATGAAATCTAAATATAAAGCAGGCATTTGCTGCCTTATAGAATGCATTTACAATACAGGCAGATCGACTTTTATAGCGATTCAATGTATCTAATGAGATATCTTAATGCATGCATAGATAGATAGATAGATAGATAGATAGATAGATAGATAGATAGATAGATAGATAGATAGATAGATAGATAGATAGATAGATAATGATCGTTTTACTGCATAAAATTGTGATAAGGGACAGTTAAATTGAATCGCGATCTATACAATTTTGGTTAGGGCAGCTGGCTCTTTAAGCTAGCTATTATATATATATATATATATATATATATATATATATATATATATATATATATATATATATATATATATATATATATATATATATAGTCTAGGTTTATGTGCACCGAGACAGGTCGTAAATATCCGTGTTTTATTGCTTGCTCAGGAGGCGGTGCAGGTGTACAAAGGTGTCTGTGCAAAGGCGTGTATAACCAGGGAGGGAGCTGGGCTGAGACCCGCTGTTTTGTCTCTTTGAGAGCTTTGCTATATAGATTTGAAGAGGGGTCGACTCAGTGTTTACTTGTAGGTCAGTGCCTGGCGTTAGAAGGGTCACGACCCCAGGTAATCCAGTGTCTTGTTGAGAAGAGCAGACCAGCGGTTAAGCCTCGGGTAGGTTGTGTTTAGAGATTCGCGACAAAAGCTACACACCTCAGCCCATCGGCTACTGCCTTCGTGTAGAGGAAGCGTGGGGATGCGTTATAGGCTGGACTGTTGAATCTCAAAGACATAGCACTGTCTGACTTCAGCGATGTTCAGAAGTGTGAAGGTTTTATTGAAAAGCAATGTTTGTGTCTCTGCATCCACGCCGCGGTGCCCTTTAAAAACGCATTCCGAGATTATATACACATAATCACTAATCACGTTGAATATTTTGTTTACCGCGTCTCATTTATAGAATCAGTACTTTTTTTGTTTTGACTTAAAAGTAGAATGTAAAGAGCAATCATGTGCATGGTCTGCCGCTCCGCTTTCCTCTCTCGCTTTCCTCTTTGAAGTTCTTATCAACGTTTAATCTTGGAAAGGGCGCTTTGATGAAGAAATTGCCGCTCACGGGCCTGTTTGTTTTAATGGAATTATTAACTTATAACGATGTGTGGGTCTGATAGGGGCGAAACAATTTCTACAGCGACGGCTAAATATAGGCCTGCATTCAAACTCCAGGAATTGTTTCCTTTATTTAATGTGCTTTGCAAACTAAAACCTGCCTTGAGCGAAGTGTGGGGTCGGTGTTCTGACTGCTGGCCTTTTATCAACTGCTTGTAAATTCTTTATCTGGCAATTTACTCAGCCATTATTCACTATCGTTTCCCAGCAAAATGTAACCTGAGGAATTGTATTGCACCACAACCGCTGAGCCGGGGCACGGAAACAAGGCTTTACATTTGCTAATGCCAAGCTTGATAACAGAGAGAACTTTATCGACGCATCGAGATTCTATATGGGAAGATTCTAGAGCGCGTTGTGTGTTCACGATATTCTCACACGTATCAAGCTGGCCCGTCCACTGTCATTGTAATTATTACTTCTAATAACATGCTATGCTTCCCAACGTTTTGGACTTTATCAAGGGAAAGCGTGCTTGAAAACAAACAGTGGAGTTACAGCTACGCTTCTGATGCCCTGGTAACGACACACACTTCTAGTATAGGGTTTTTTTCTCTAAATCCTAAGCAAATTCTATCGAATGCATGCATTGCTGATCCATGATATACAGTGGAAACATCTCAAAAGGATGTTATTTCTCAAAAATGATGCAGAAGGGTCCGGCGGTTTATATCTGATACCTGCATGTGCTTTATTAACAACATACCAAAACCTGATACCTGCATGTGCTTTAACATACCAAAAGCTGATACCTACATGTGCGTTAACATACCAAAACCTGATACCTGCATGTGCTTTATTAACAACATACCAAAACCCGATACCTACATGTGCGTTAACATACCAAAACCTGATACCTGCATGTGCTTTATTAAAAACATACCAAAACCTGATACCTACATGTGCATTAACATACCAAAACATGATACCTGCATGTGCTTTAACATACCAAAACCTGATACCTGCATGTGCTTTATCAACAACATACCAAAATCTGATGCCTGCGTGTGCTTTATTAACATACCACAACCTGATATCTGCATGTGCTTTATCAACAACATACCAAAATCTGATGTCTGCATGTGCTTTATTAACATACCACAACCTGATATCTGCATGTGCTTTATCAACAACATACCGAAACTTTGTAAAATTACCAGATGATTGACCGCTTTCAAAGAACAGCAGCTTCCGACATGAACTCTGAGTGCCTCCTCGTTTCTATCTGCATCCCCTGTTTTCTGAAGCCAGGCACATGCTTTGGGGTTTCATAATCCATTAGCCCCTCATTATGAGCCACACTGCGCAAGCGCATCAGTGCAATTGTGGCGCTGTATGATTGGCACGATTATCAGTTTTTTTTAAATACTGCGACAGGCGACTGCTAGGTATTCCGAGCGGCGCTGAGGTCTAATTGTCCGAATCTCGTAGTAGCTGGCATATTATTTCCAATAAAAGCTGCGTACAACAACGTGCACCAAATATGAATTGTACGCGGTCCCCTGTCACGCCTTGAGCAGAGGAGAGGCCGCCAGAGTTGAAGTAGAGGTCGAGGCTGCCATTGATAAACAACTCTTTGGTGTACGGGAGCCTAGCAGGGACAACGTGGTACAGTCTGTTCCCCAGATCCAACCTGCCAGTACATTTTAAACTCTGCTTCGTATATCTCATTGCAAAAAACAAAAACAGTTAGCATCATTTGTTTTAATTTGTGGGACATGTGTGTCCCCTTGTAACAAGCCCCTCGGATCTAGCATGCATGGATCCATGGACTTATTTGCCCACCTTCGGCCCCCAAACTGCCTCACCACGCCCTGCCATAACACGGCGCCAGAGCCTCATCTTGAAGGCAGAGGACACAGGGGGAAAGCCTCGCCCCACCGGTCACTGTTCTGTGGTCACAATGGATTAGGATTGGAGCTGCTCCTCAGAACGCCCAGTGTCGCTGCGTTCTTACAAGATTCAGCTGCAAGTCACCGTGCTGCTTTCAAAACCCTTTTTTTTGCCATGCTATCTGAACAAAGCAGAAACTTTGTATAGCTAATAATTAAACCTACAGCAGTGCGTTTTCAGATTAATCACAGCGAAATAGCAGGGCTGCGTACTGCTCCACTTTGAGTTTGCTCATATTGACGTCAGTGTGAAGTCACTAACACAGTATTCCTTATTAAGAAACCAGCAGCATTCCTAAATTTGTTAAACCACCCCTTTGATAATCCCGACATGCTGTAATCTATAAGCCCTCTGAACATTTACATAGGAAAGTCTCTTCTGAATTCTGAGATTTATTGGTTAACCTAGTTTATATCTGTCCTCAATGAATGTCTTTGTGAGAAAACTGAACCCTGTATTTTAATTTGCAGTAATACAAAAATATATGGTTCTGTACTAAAGCTATCGTCTAGAGATCTGTGGTCGTTAGACGTGGATTTCTACTAAACGTTACCCTTCTATCCTAAATCTTAAAATGCTGTTTTTGAAACCACGCTACAGCGCTTTGTGGAAACTGAACTACGTGGATGAACACAGAAAGCACACGCAGACTGCGTGCAATGAATGCACGGTACAGAGGCCGCAAAGAACGCTTTTCCCGTTTCAAAAAACAAACGTAGTCTGCTGTGCAGTTCTGAGGGAGAAGAACGGTGCGGTGGGCGTGCCCGTGCCCGTGACGTGGACGTGCCTGTGTCTAGACAGGAGCGATCCTTACCTGAGCTCCGAATTCCTGGGGTGTGCACTTCATACAGGTGAGCGCTCATTGGAGTGTCCTCATGGACGAGCTATAATCTACAAATTGAAAGCTGTTTGGCGTACTGGCTATACCCACAAGTCTAGAACCCGTGTTACTTCAAGACATTTCAATGTTTGTTTGTTTTTTCCCTTATTTTGTTGGTTTTCAACAAAGTCTTTCATGAATAATAATTTTTAAAATCCAAACAGAAAGAAAACAAAAATAGCGAAACCATCTCTAATGTGTCCAGTCAACGGACCAACAAAACTCTGGACTGAAACACTGAAGGTCTGTTAACAGTGAGCTGACCTTTAAGAGAGGCGTTATTGTACACCACAATGGGAACGACACAAGCTTAGGTTAGTCAAACTAAAAAGATGACTGATAGAACAAAGCCATTTAAACAGAGAGGGCTAAGATCCCATGTTGTCATTTTTTATTGCTCATTAGAAACATTGCGATTTGAATTCGCTGCTAAATTGTGCACTGGCTTCTACCAGAGACTGCTGATTGACCTTCAAGTCTTTTCAAACCCATTATGGGTCTTGAATGGAGTAATTCACTATTAGAAAGAGTCTGTCTGGGGGAGCTCAGAGTTCAGCAGCTGGGCAGCCATGCCCATGAATGGGTTTAATGAGATTGGCTGGAGTGCTGCTGTACAATGGGATCATGGATATCAAACTATTTTGTATGTATGATTTGTTTTTCTTACGCTGTAAAACAGGTTGGTTTTACAATAAAATAGTTCAGCAGTCTGAAGTATTGATAAGCTATCTGTTACATAATATTATTACAAATCAATGATTAATTTGATTTGATTATGCTTTTATCCTATGCATAAACTATGGATCAACAACTGCTGCTGCTGCAGAGTCACTTCCAATAGGAACGTGTTTGTTTTACATCTCATCTGAAGGACGGCGCACAAGGAGGTTAAGTGTCTTGCTCAGGGTCACACACAGTGAGTCAGTGGCTGGGATTTGAACCTGGGAACCTCCTGGTAACAAGCCCTTTTTTTATAAATGTAGTCGTTGCCAATTATTTTTGTAATTTTTTCCTAATTTGGAATGCCCAATTATTATTTAGGCTCAGCTCACCGGCACCACCCCTGCACTGACTCGGGAGTGGTGAAGATGAACACACGCTGTCCTCCGAAGCGTGTGCCATCAGCCGCCCGCTTCTTTACATGCTGCGGACTCACCATGCAGCCGCCCAGGAGCTACAGCATCGGAGGACAAAGCAGCTCCCGGGCAGCTAACAGGCCAGCCCGCAGGCACCCGGCCAGACTACAGGGGTCGCTGGGGTGCACCCTGGCCATCCTCCCCCCTTCAGCCAATTGAGCGCCACCTCCTGGGAACTCCCATCCACGGTCAGCTGTGGAGTATCCCAGACTCGAACTGGCGACGCATCCTAGGGGGCATCCTACACTCACGCAGAGCGCCTTTACTGGATGCGCCACTCGGGAGCCCTACAAGCCCTTTTCTTTAACCACTGAACCAACAAGCCTATAATTTAAAAAAACTGTCTCCAATCACAAAGAAAGAGTGTCTTGATATTCATTGTAGCTAAATGAAACGCAAAACATACACAATAGCTTACATTATTATCATCATTATTATTATCATCATCATCATCATCATCATCATCATCATTATTATTATTATTATTATTAGGCATTTTATTCAGAGATCCTTTAAAGACATTTAGTGCCGTTGTCTAAAACAATATCTGACGGTACCCTCTGTTTTTGTAAACAAAGCTCCCATTAGTGTTTAATTAAAAGCAGGAATCGTTATTACAAACTGTTGCTTAGAGAGATTTTCAACCAGAGGAAATAAATGAGCTCATTGAAACCCAGCACTTCTGAAACAGCGCATTATACTTTCATTTAATTACAGTTCATTCCAATTCCTCCTTGCTTTTGCCTACGAAGAACAACGCTTTCTAGCTTGTTTGAGATTTGATGGACAATTCACTGCTAGAATTAATAAAAACAGGTTGGGTCGTGTTTTAAAATGATGAATTCCTGACCGAGTCCAGGATAATCAGCAGACGGATTCTGGAGCATACAGAACTCGCTCTTGCCAGATACGGACTTATTGCTCCGCGCGCTGCCTGTGCCTCATGTGTGGAACACAGACCGAGGTAATCAGAAGGTCACAGGGATGTTAGACTGTGTTTTAACCCCTGAAGGTACAGAAGGAATCGAGCGCTCGCTGTTCAAACGGTTTCTTCTTAAAACAAAAGCGACTCGAGCCAAACGAGGAGGAAACTGGTCCGTGTCCAACCCGTCAGTACATGTTAAACCCTTCGTGCAAAACCTCACTGCAATAATAAGACAGTTAGCATCATTTCCAGTTCATATATTAAAATTACTGAGACAGGGTTCTGGCTCGGCTCCACCACAATTATCTAATTCCACAGACTACCTTATCCTCAAGGTAACACGGCCCTTGTAAAAAGTCTACCTTAGTAAAATTATTATTTATTTATTTGGCAGGCGCCTTTATCCAAGGTGACTTACACAGGTGTTCCAGGGCAGCACAGGGTTACAATGCAAGCTTCATATTTAAACACAGTGTAGTTTACAGTACATGCAAATAATAATACTACTAGAACACAATATGAACTAGGATGCAGCGAGTTATGATTACAAGAAGTTGTATCTACAGTGACATATCAGCAGTGCAGGAGTGGAAGGACAGGGCATCAGCTGAGGATGCAGTAACGTGGTGCTGAGGGCAGGCGAGTCCAGCGCACAGTAGGAGCAGTAGAGCAAGAGATCTACAGTGCAATCTGAACAGGTGAGTCTTGAGGAGGCGGTGGAAGGCAGTGAGAGACGGGATGGTCCTGGAGTTCTCCAGCAGCTGGTTCCACCACACAGGGGCTTATTCTGTGTAATAAAGCCCAGTGAAAGCAAGGCACAGTAACCTAGAGAGGTATGATAAAGTCTATTCAAAAACTATAGAACCAGGGGAAAAATTGCAAAAATACTGCAGGAAACTTTTCTAAGGCTTGGTAGTCCAAGATTGGTGCTAGAGGGGGCTCTGTGAAACCAAACCAGTTTCTTTTCTGGTCCAAAGTTGACCCATGTGGTTCTGCAGGGCTCAGAAACCCTCTTCTATAAGGGAGTGGCTACCCTTTGCTCACCCCCTTCATTCTTTCACTGCATAGTGGCGCTAAGGGCAGGTGTGGGTTATCAAGAGATATGCTGGTGCAGAGGAGGACTAGGGGAATGCACACACTGTCCGTTACACACAGTGTGGTTTTATCACAATGTAAGCCAATCAGGGTCGAGGGTCAATTCTCGTTTATCTATCCCAATAACATTTACACTTTTTTTGAAAATCAATTCCAATTCCAGTTCCAATTCCTGTTCTCTTAATCAATTCCAAACACATCATTGATCACAATTGCACTGGGCAGCAATCTGTTAAAATGAGCTCCTCACAGACAGCGACAAACAAATCACTTCAACTGAACAATCACAACAATTAAAAAAAAATCAATTTGAACCCCAACCTGGAATCAAACACTTCCAGACTGAATACTAGCTAAAGGTCTCTTGCAGTTCTTTCCACTCACAAGCTAATCAAAGTCATTTTCAACACTATTAGGATTCAATATGAAATGTGGTCTCACTTTCCTGACAGCAGCTTTTAAAAAAAGAACCAAAACAAAAGCAGACTTCACTGGCAAGCAAGTTGGGACAGAACAGAGACTCTGGAGTTTACCTTGTGATCTCCGCGGGCCACATCTGGAGAATACACCAATGTGTTTAATATTGAACCTGTGTTTAAAATGCGAGTCCCTGCTTGAAAGCGTTGAGAGCTGGAAAGAAGGAGAGGGGGTAGAGATCAAAACAAGTAAAAAAAAAAAAAAAAGGGTTAGAACCACAGGGGTCCTGCTTTTCCAAATCCAATTTCCTTTTTCAAATCAATTCCCAATCCCAATTCCAAGTGCCCTTGTAATCAATTCCAGCACATCATTGATCCAAACTGCAATCAGCAGCATTCTGTTAAAATGAGCTTCTCACAGTGGCAACACGTGACTTCAATCCAAGCCTCTGTTTGTGAGTCAGTTAAACTGGCTTCAAATGAAAGCGGTCGAACAGTCACAGTTCTCTGAAACACCCGTTCCAATTCCTCTGAAAGAACTGCAGTTGGGAATTGATATCAAAAGGAACTTGAAACTGAACTGGAATTGAAAACAGGAATTGACCCCGACCCTGGTGAAGCACAGCATGCTTCAATCTCTCAGGCGACTTGCGTACAGGTGGTTAAGAAAATTTGCCAATGCTACGAACAGCTCATTGCTTTGAATTCATAAAGCAAAATGCAGGGCCAATGCTAACTTGACCTCCTCATGGGTTGACACACAGATCCCAGGTTTTACGTTTGTTTGCAGAAGGAAGGTCCTGCTAAGACTGTGTGGGTTCTTTTTGTGTTATTTGTTTTATTTCTGCAAACACCCCCATCACCTCACACCTTCTTTTGTCCCTGCAGGAATCATTCATGCAAGATGACAATAACTCGTTTCAGGTTCCTGCCTGGGAAGACAGGAGCTTTTGTTGGTTGTTAAAATCTAGACACACTGACATAAAAAAGTGTGTAAGTGGTGGGGGGGGGGGGAGGCGAATGAACAAACTCGAACCGAACAAGAACAGAAAGGTTGATCGCCTGTCGTCGCCTCTCTGGGATGAGAGGTTTGAGTTTACTTGAACCGAGGGAGGGAGAGCTCTAATCCAGTCCAAAGCACATTAATCAAATTAGACGTGTCTACTGTAGATCTACACAGTACACTGTGAACACAAAAGTAAATGGGGCGTGGAAGTCAAGTGTGTGTACAAGGGGAAAGGGGGGGGGGGGCGTTCGACATTGTAGCGAACACAGGGGGGACCTCGGCGCTACGAACACCTTGGGAACACAGGCTGCTCGTCGGTCTGAAATGACAGATAAATGCGTCATTGGGCTGTAATCAATCAATTACAAGGGATAATCACTACTGCATTGCACAGGTGTGCCACGGTTCCACTACAGCTCAAATTGCCTTGCAACTGCAATTCATTAGGAGCTGCACACACAGCCCTTCAGTCCTTAACCAGCCTGCTGCTTCCCACAAATGACCCGCAAGCTTTGCAGCCAGCAACATGCTTCACCCCAAAGACAGCGCGGCGCTGGAAGGGCGGGTGTAATAGACTTCCTCCAAGTGAGAGCAGTTCTTGAACCAGGAGCTGCTCTTCGGTTCTAGTCTGTAACATCGACCAAAGGGTCTTTACTGAAGGAAGAGCGGCGGCATTGAGTGACCCGCCCCTGTGGGAGGGGATCACAAACTGGGACTCGTGCAAAAATAAACGCGCGCACACATGCTAATGCAATGACTCACTGAAAGTTGTTTGTACTGCATTGTCCGGGTCTGAAATGCCTTTTTAGTTTTCCTTTTGGAGAAGCAGGTGGCTAGTTGAAACTAAACGCAACGTGTATTCATTGAATGTGTTTGCAAAGTAAACGTTTTTTTTTCGTTTGTTTGTGTTTTGCTACATGTTGTCATCCCTCACACCCATTCCAATCTCTTGATTAAATCGGGCTCACCTCTTTCTTCTCGTGTCTTCTGATTAATATCAAATGTGGAAAATGCTGAGCCCTGCACTTCACATTCTAAAAACAATAATAATACAATTCCCGGGGAGACTGAGCGTCCATACGCGTGTGCCTGGGTGTGTCCTGGCGCTTTGCATTGCGGGGGCTGTAGTTCCATAACGGGGACATAGGCTTCAAAGCATGTAAGTGAGAAAGTATGTAAGTAAGAAAACTACAAATACAGAGAGCCCTTGAGGCAAAACATAAAATAGACAAAGTGTGGACTGAGAATGTATGCTGAAAGAACCAGAATGTTTTCAGGGTTTTTTTTATGTATTTTTTTATTTATTTTACAGTGTACTCTATTGGCATGGATTGGGCGTTCCAAAGGCTGCTGGGAGATTGAGTTCTAGATGCGAATTGCTGCTGGGAGATGGAGTCTTCTTTAAACAGAGCAATCCTCAGCGTTTTCATTGCTGGTTATTGGAGCTGGTAAAAAAGCATTTATTCTGTCAAGATTAATACATACATATATACATACATACATACATCGTTGCCAGTACATTTATAAGGTATTATATTTTCCCATATTCAAATAAAGATTGAAATTCCGTTTTTAAATATCGCTTATGAAGAAAATGTTTACAGTATAGAATAGATAGATAGTTTAACAGTGAACGTGTTCATCTAGAAAGAAAGAAAGACAGCAACGGCGTTTTTGTCAGTCCCGCAACCTTGTACGTGCTCCGAGAAAGAAAGAAAGGAAAGAAAGATGCAGCATTTATTTTTAAAAGTCGCCTATATACTACACGACAGTTATCCTCAATTTGAGAAACTGAGAGAGAGAGAAATAAAGCGGTTTATAGCAAGTCAGCCAACACACGAAACAAATATCATCAATTTGAGAAACTGTAAATATACACAAGTCCCAAACTCCAGCTGTCCTGTCACAGAGTTGACGTGATCACCACGTGATCGGACAATTAGCTTCAGGCCATTTTGAGTTTTTTTTTTTCCCTGAGAGAGCGGCTCACGTCACAATGGTTCACTTTCTTTCAGGACATTTTCAGCACCTCGCGCCCTCGACCCTGCAACATTCTGACCGTCAGGAGCGACTCCAAACACACAGAGCGCCCCCTTCTCTGGACTATCGGCTATACCTGGAACCCTGCATTGCCTGACACGACTGAGGTAAGACCGTAAACCAAGAGGTATTCATTCCCACACATGCAACAGGCTAAACCCGCCGTGAAATATTACCCATCCAAGCCAAAGGACATTCAAGATGATGAGGCTGTCGTTAAAATCTGATCCTCGTGTCGAGATCATCGCCGCTGTCATTTTAATACATTGCAATAAACTTTATCTGCAAACAAATACAAACGGGCATGCATGGCCTTCGAGGAGTTACCGAGTGCGTAAGAGGATGCAGAAGCGAATGCGCGCACAGTCTGTGTGAGTCAGTGTGTGAGGATTTCAGGAAACGCACTTTAGATAAAAACTTTACTTTTTTATAGATAGCCTATTAGGAAATAATTGTGTTCGTTCCTCTTTGTAATCAATCATTATATATATATATATATATATATATATATATATATATATATATATATATATATATATATATATATAGAGAGAGAGAGAGAGAGAGAAGCAGCGTGTGTGCAGATGTATCAGAACACCTCAAGATTACTCATTGATATCCTTTATATACCCACCTGTATGAACACCTCTGGGGATGAGAATTTTCTAATTTTCGGTCAGTAATCAGTGATATAGAAACAATAGGCACTCGGTGTGAAAATGTGAGACCGCTTTGAGCTTTAATCAGGCATCTCAAACAACTTCTAGAAAAGTCTCCATCGTTTTACCATGTGTGGCTTTTCCAAGATTTTCCTAGATCTTTAGTTCCATGGTTTGATTTCATATGCACAACAAATCAAAACAGAATCAATTGGGTGCTCTAATAAATTAAGAAAAATAAACTAATGAAGTGTGGTCGGCTGTGAGCTATCAGTTAATTCTCTGTTAAAGACAGAATCTCAATCGCGCGAATACAGCAGGACGGGGCTACACGTGGATCTGCAATGCAAACGAGCCCTGGGTTCTCTCTGCAGGCCTTATATTATCATCCTGCGCGCTCCGAGCTGTTTTGCAGTGTGGTTTTGTGCAAGAGGACATATACCGAGATATATAATCTGTATATACATATATCACGACACTAAAACTAAATCAATTCTATTCCGTCGCTGCTCGGTGTTTATGACAAAATAAAAAGGCAATGCTGTAATCTATTTATGCGCGGGCAATATTCATGCAAATTCAATATTTGCTGACGTCACAGGCGTCTGCTGCAGACCAACAGTATATAAAGCTTGCATTTTAAAAAAGAAACGCGATGTACTGTCGATGTGGATAAGCCTCGAATCGATTGAGACATTTCATCCGTTCTAGTTGCACCCTGGGTGTGTAATGTTTGGGGCACGCGCTATGAAAGTGAAGAAATCCACGTTCTCGAATGTATTGCGTTGACAGGCTGCGCTGTTGCAACACTGAGACGCGTCTTCTTACACGATGCAGAGCAGTATTTGCAGGCTCTATATATTCTCCGGTGCTAGGGCTGCATGCGATACAAACTCCAATGGTTTAATAAGGACAATTTTAAAGCTAAAGAGATGTGAATAAGTCATTGAAATGACACACTTAGAACGCCGATACCCAAAGCATTTTGTAAGCTTAAAGTTTATTCCTTTATTTGAATTTATTTATTTTAATTTAAATGCGCATAGGAGCCGGGTATCCATTGTGAAAGTTCAAGTGCTATAATTATTTTCGCTGCATTTTGTGGAGTGCATTAAACGATAAAAACCAAGTTGTGTTGAAGCAAGAGGCATCATCACATAATTAAAATAAATTATTATTATTATTATATAAACCCAAGTGTATCTCATTAGTAAGATACATACAGAGCTGCTATATTTTCTCTTTGAGTAGATACTGCTCCCATCGGTAATCTGTGTCTTATCACCAGGAATTGTTTGGGTTTTTTTCTTCATTTTTCTTCCTGAGTGTTGCTCCCGCATTGTCTCCTTCTCTGTAGGAGTGGAGAATTTAAATAAATGAATGAATGAATACAAAGATGTGGATGTTCTTCTAAAGGTCTGAAACAGAAAGACACAGTGATTAAAGCGGTGCCATTGGAAACGATGCAAGTGTAAAAGTTGCCGAGGTGCTCCAATCTTCCTCCCACTCCACCGGCGTGGAGGCGCGGCGTTGTGCGCTTTGCCGAGTCGAGCGCTTTCCCTTTACACGCCCTGCTTTACAGCAATAGGAGGCACAGGACTCAAATCTTATTCGAGAGGCGCACAGACAGGCGCATTTGTATGCTTCGTTAGAACCACAAATACCTAAACCCATTAACATCGGCGCACAGCGCTGGCTTCCGGGGGACATTATCTGTTTAATTCAAGAAGAAACACCAGCAAGAGGACGAAGATCATACAACAAAAAATAGATACAGATATCTGTGCACTTTGATATGGATGAGATTACATAGAGACTGCAGGGTGTGTGTGTGTGTGTGTGTGTGTGTGTGTGTGTGTGTGTGTGTGTGTCAGTGTGTGTGTAGAATATGTAGCCATGCGTTTTTATCACATTGTCACAAGAGTAAATCTGGTTCTTCAACATATAATATTTACAGACTCATCGCGAATTGGTTCCTTTCTTATTCTCTCTTTCAATGTTTCAATAAGAAACTAAAATAACCGGAAAAATGCACAGCGAGTTCGGCCGCGTGTTTAACGTGAGACACTTAAAATAATATACATGGGTTTTTGTTGTTTTTTTTAATGCAGTTTTAGAGCTTTTCTTTTTGTTTAGATATCACCCTGTATTAATTGCACGAAGCGCCCCCCCTCTCCCTCCATCTCCCTCTCCCTCTCCCTCGCTCCCCATCTCCCTCCATCTCCCTCGCTCCCCCTCTCCCTCTCTCTGTCGGATCCATTACCGCGTCTATTTCCTGTAATCATTGCAAACGTTCCTGCCCAGTCTTGATTACATCTCCTTATGACGACCGCAAAAACTGAACCGCCCTCCCCCCCCCCAAAAAAAAAAAAAACCCTCGCTGCTTCCCTTGCGGAAACTCTTTCGCCCTCTTTGCAAAAAAAAAAAAAAAACCCTCGCTGCTTCCCTTGCGGAAACTCTTTCACGTGTTTTTTTTTCTCTCCCCTTTCATTGCGGTGCACAGATTATGTGAACTTCTCTTTTCCCTTGCTGTTCAATGTTCTTTCAAGCGACTCGGAGCGCCTACAAGGTAAGAAGGGCTGCGGGACTGACATTCCGAGCGAACGCCGGGGCTGTGCGAATAGAAATGATTTATTGCTTCTTTCTCGGTTCAAACAGAGTTCACGCTCGAATTTGTCGTAGCTGCTTCTCGGGGCTCAAAGAGTGTCTTGCTCCAGCAGTCTGGCTATTAGAATCTCTCTCTCTCTCTCTCTCTCTCTACCCCAGTGCGGGCTTTTGTAAAATAATACTAAACGATGTTGAAATATGCAGCTCCGAGCTACCGTTTGCCGAGGTAAAAAAAAAAATAAAAAATGCTAACTGCGTTTTCGCAGGGCGTATTAAACCCGGCTGGGATTGTAGCGATGATACAGCGAGGCTTTGCCAACGACAGTTATCATTTCAAAGAAACGTGTGAGGTTTTAATGAACTATAGTTTGTTCATCCCTGTTTAATACGTTGCTTGCTTTGCTAAAGGGAAATGCATTGCAAATACTATACCCCATATCTGAAATGCAAATGCTAATTACATAAGAAAAAACCACTATTATTATTATTATTATTATTATTATTATTATTATTATTATTATTATTATTATTATTATTATTATATTATATACTAGATTATGTGTTTTTCTTATCATTTCAATAATAATAATAATAATAATAATAATAATAATAATAATAATAATAATGCAATCTCTTTCATTTTCAGTATTCCTGATTAAATGTTGTATCGCATTATTTTATGATAGCAGACAAGCAATGGTTGATAAACCTGTCATGATTATTAAAACAAATGAGACTGACTGGCTGAAGCAAATGCAATGACTTTTTTTCATGTTTATTTCCACTGGTCGGTTTTAATATGGACCCTGTGCGCGCAGACCCTCACTGCAATGTGTATTTGATATTGCTTTATGGATTGCTAGTATTTTATTACAGCTATATTCACCTTTCTGGAGGGTTGGCTTTCCTTTCTCGCGTTTAGAAGGTGCCAGAGCCGAACCCTCGCTCCTGTACTATATGCACACACTGGCGATTTCAAGCTGGGTGACAGCGATTCAGCCCGCTCTAAATAACCAATGGTTTTTAAAATAAGATTGATTTCCAAAGTACAATCGCTTTTTCCCTGGGAGGACGGCCTCCTTAATAACTTGGAGGACGCTGGATAAATTGCCCCCAGAACTGAGAACGTGTATTTATTTATTTATTTATTTATCTGTTTATTTATTTAAGTTTTATAAACGTTGTTTTTTTTTAATCTAAACTAAACCCCTCGTTTCCCCCGGATCAAGGCAGCCTTGCCGCGGCGGCATCTCCAATCTTTGTGCACAAGAGTCGTGATTTATTATACCAAGCGATGGGGGAGCCGTGCAGGCCGTGTCTTTCGACTCGGTTGAACACAACCAAAAACAAACGAGTGCAAGGCGCTGGCTTTCCGGGGAAAGAATATCTCATACATAACTCAACGCAACGTAGGGCTGGGCACGTCGTGTTTTAAGAACCCACGATTATTTTAAACAGAAGTAACGCGATACGCGCATTTGCCACGCCAATATAAATAGCATCCACAGTTTAGCGCATTTGGAGAATTAAATGCATATATAACCTTGTAATTTAATAATAATAATAATAATAATAATAATAATAATAATAATAATAATAATAATAATAATAATACTGTTTAATTGATCCCAAAAATTGTGCACAAAACCTTTTTGAAATAAAGAAATGCCCTGGATTAACTGGCACTGTTTCTAATGAATAGTTTTTTCCCGATTAACGGGCTCATGCTCTCAATATTCTTCAGGGTGTAACGCGGTGTTTGTCTCTCGCCTGTATTCTGTTTCATGCTCTTCGTGTGACGGACCGGCTCGGCTGCTTGAATTACAACCCGCGCTGCCTGAACGATGCGTTAAACTAAACCAGCAATAACATTCACAATATATAA
>NW_024472272.1:497500-500000 GCF_017654505.1 Polyodon spathula | reverse complement strand
ATAGCATTCACACATAAGAAAACTCGTATCTCCTCGTAGTTTTATTCACACTGAAGTCGGTTAGGACACTGGTATGACATGCTCTCTCGCTCTCTCTCTCTCTCTCTCTCTCTCTCTCTCTCTCTCTCTCTCTCTCTCTCTCTCTCTCTGAACTTGGGATAGAGTTTCTCTCCAATTTCTTAACTTTAATATGCGTTCTCTCTCTCCTCTCTCTCTCTCTCTCTCTCTCTCTCTCTCTCTTCTCTCTCTCTCAGTAAGGTCGGCGGTAAACTGCAGCAGCGACTACCCGGGAGTAGACCTCATGAACAACAACAACAACAACAACAACAGCGGTAGCCACGGCAACGGATGTGGTGTCCCGAGGACCAACTTCACCACCAAACAACTGACCGAGCTCGAGAAAGAGTTCCACTTCAACAAGTACCTGACGCGCGCCCGGCGGGTGGAGATCGCGACCGCGCTGCAGCTGAACGAGTCCCAGGTCAAAATCTGGTTCCAGAACCGACGCATGAAGCAGAAGAAGCGAGAGAAAGAGGGCCTGATGTGCGGGTCAACACTCTCCTCTTCACCCTCCTCCTCTTCGTCCTCCAGCGGCCAGGAGGACCCCCCCTCGGATAAATCTGACAACAGCGCGTCTGGGACCCCTTCCCCCCAGCCTCCCAGCTCCAGACCCGAAGTCACAGCTCCTACACCGCTCCCTTTGTGAGTCCTGACGCTCCTTTGCAATTAATGGCTTACAGGTTGCTGAGCTGCAGCTGCAATGGGACCGTGTTTATCTACAGTATTTCCTTTTTTAGGTCTTTTTCAACCCCCAGTTTTAAAGGTGTCATGGTACCAGCCACAGCGCGCCAATGGCTTGTGCTATTGCAGGCAGTGAGCGCCGCGGAGAAGCCAATTCAAACACCCGGGGTGATTCTCTGAGTGGCTATCGAGTGTGGTCTACCTGGGTTCCCAATATAAACATAAACTAAAAACAGTTCTAATTAGAATCGATTGGGATTCGATTGGATCCTTCCAATTCGGAATCTCTGATTGCATTCTAAAGGTTTTATCTATGTGTATGTGTGTGTGTATTTGGGAGTGTACAGTAAGTACAGCACGTATAGGAGAGGTTGCTCGCTGAATGTTAACTCGATTTGCCTGAGCTACTAGTTTCTTTAGTGATTTGTTTGCCCTCCAACACAAAAGCAAAGACAGATTTCCAGGCGTGTGTTGGGCATTGCATTGCAAGCGCATCAGCACCCAGCCCCTTGCTTTCTTAACTGCGGTGAGAAAAAAAAAAAAAATACATTGACATTTTATTAGCTGGCATGCCGACAGATCGCTGTGACGTCACACAGAGGAGCCTGGGTGCGTGCACGGTGTTATAAACAGGCCCGGGCACACTAAGCGCTCTGATTGGCAGCGCCAGGTTCCAAGCCCAGCCAATGGTCTGGGTACAGCCGCGCTGGTTCGGATCACGACCCCCGATAGCCTCATGTTACTAATATATTTTTTGTAAGCACAGCTGAAGGCGAGACAGACAGCCCACGTCTTCTCGAGCGGCGAGGGCTGCGTGTAACAGCTCCGCATCCTTTGCTTGTATCGAATGTAAAGAACTATTCAAAGGAATGTCGGGTTGTTCGATGGGTCCCGCAAATACAAACGATGCTAACTTTATGATTTTTGCATTGAGGTGCATGAAACAGGGTCACTCTCCGGGGTCCGGCTCAGAGATGAAAGCTCCTCCGAATACAAATCATTATGAATACTAGCTAGCTATAACTGTGCACTATTTAAACATTTCGTATATTATACTGCAAGATTTGAAAACAAAAACTGTTACCATAAACACCCACTCTTCTTTCATTTTTGCGTTGTCTAAATAAATCTCCCCAATTCTCGTTTTACTGTAGCTATTGAAGAATAGATCGGTTGACACAGCGTTCATGCAATATACAGCAGTGTACCAGTCCATCAGAACACCTCAAGATTTGTCAATTATAATTTTCGAATACCCCCCTGCATGAAAACCTCTGGGGTGAGACTTTCCTCGCAGTAATCAGTGATATAGAAACTATAGGCACTCGTGTGTGAAAATGTCAGACCGCTTTGTGCTTTAATCAGGCGTCTCAAACAACTTCTAAAAAAAGTCTCCTGCGTTTTATCAGGTGTGGCTGTGTGTTCCTTTTCTCTATACTGTTTTTAATTGAGTGCATGTGTGCCCTATTAAAATCATCAATCAAATTAGACAATCACTAATTTTCTTATTTTGCCAACTTAGCAAGATGTTCAGTTCCAGCAGTTCCAGTGGTCTGATTTCATACGCACAGCAAGTCAAAACTGCCAAAGCCATGGTGTGTTGTAATAGACTCGGGCGTATGTATATTCATAATATCGTGTTACACTCTGCCGCAATTCTTATTCGTGTCAGCTTTCAAAGTCATTCTGAAGGGCTGCGTGCGCACGCTGCTGTGCACGGTGTTACTTGCTCTCTTTGGAAAGTGTTCAGTTCATATAA